>NC_042970.1:70460735-70636370 GCF_901001165.1 Salmo trutta
TTTCCACTAGGTATTCCCTTTCCCACTAGGTATTCCCTTTCCCACTAGGTATCCCCTTTCCCACTAGGTATCCCCTTTCCCACTAGGTATCCCCTTTCCCACTAGGTATCCCCTTTTCCACTAGGTATTCCCTTTCCCACTAGGTATCCCCTTTCCCACTAGGTATCCCTTTCCCACTAGGTATCCCCTTTCCCACTAGGTATCCCCTTTCCCACTAGGTATCCCCTTTTCCACTAGGTATTCCCTTTCCCACTAGGTATCCCCTTTTCCACTAGGTATTCCCTTTCCCACTAGGTATTCCCTTTCCCACTAGGTATCCCCTTTCCCACTAGGTATCCCCTTTCCCACTAGGTATCCCCTTTCCCACTAGGTATCCCCTTTTCCACTAGGTATCCCCTTTCTCTGTGTGTGTCTTTAATCAACCTTTCGCATTCACAACACCTCAATAAACTATTTTAAGTTCCTGTAAAAAAAAAAATCACACACTCAACACTATGGAAAACTAACAACTTCTCAGTCAGTCCCCTGTATTTCTCGGCCGGCTGGGTGTTTGTGCATAGTGCGAACCATGGGATAATTGTTAGCGGGCCGCCGTCCAAGGCTAAACAAATGGCCCCCGAGTCCAAACTATCCCGCTTGGAGGAATAGAACAGAACAGCAGAACACAGCATCTGGTACCGAATGAGGCCTGCCAACTGTGTGTGTGTGTGTGTGTGTGTGTGTGTGTGTGTGTGTGTGCGTGTGCGCTCCCCACTCTAGCTGGGGTCCTTTCAGCACAGCCGGCATTTTATTTATTGCCGGTTGGAAATACACACCCAATTACAACCAGATTTAGGTGTAGACTCTGAGCTGAGTGAGTGAGAGGAGAACTTCCATTAAATATAGTGGACTAGTTCTGGATGGAGGCCAGTGCTAGTTGAGTAGGTAGAGTTGGGGAATGTGTATGTTTGTAATTGTGTATGTGATGCCCGTGTGTGTGGTGGGAGGATGAAGCGGAAGGCTGGGCATTTCTGTAGGCTGGGTTTTACAGGTAGGGTGAGCAGGCAGGATGTGTGGAGGTGTGTAGGGCAGAGGGCTAAACTGAGGTGGCGACTACAGAGGTAGCAGGGATGTGGAGGTGGCGAAGATAGAGGGCATAGGTGATACAGACAGGTAGATGTAGGGAAGGAGAGGAACAAGTATGAGGGGAACGGAGCACATGTACCATTTCCATTTGTTTGATGGGCCTCCACGTTGGTTCAACGCGATTTCATTTAAATGACGTGGAAACAACGGCGATTCAGCCAGTGTGCCTAGTGGCATACAGTTATCTGTAAGGTCCCTCAGACGTGCAGTGAATTTTAGACACAGATTCAACCCCAAAGATCAGGGACTTTTTCCAATGCCTCGCAAAGAAGGGCACCTGTTGGTAGATGGGTAAAAAAATAAAAATAAGCAGACATTGAACATCCCTTTGCGCATGGTGAAGTTATTACACTTTGGATGGTGTATCAATACACCCAGTCACTACAAAGATACAGGCGTCCTTCCTAACTCAGTTGTCAGAGAGGAAGGAAACCGCTCAGGGATTTCACCATGAGGCCAATGGTGACTTTAAAACAGTTGGTATGCTTGTCATCTGGGAGTTTTTTAGGATAAAAAGAAACGGAATAAAGCTAAGCATAGGCACAATCCTAGAAGAAACCCTGGTTCAGTCTGCTTTCCAACAAAATCTATGACAAGACTTGAAAATGGCTGTCTAGCAATGATCAACCACCAACTTGACAGAGCTTGAAGAATATTTCAAAGAATAATGTCAAAAAATATATTGTACAATCCTGGTGTGGAAAGCTCTTATAGACTCACCCAGGAAGATTCACAGCTGTAATCACTGCCAACGGTGATTCTAACATGTATTGATTCAGGGGTGTGAATACTTATGTAAATTAGATATTTCTGTATTTCATTTTCAATACATTTGTAAAGTTTCAACAACAAAATATTAACTGTGTAGATGGGGGAAGATTATCATTTTTTGCTGTAGCACAACAAAATGTCGAATACGTCAATGGGTATGAATACTTCCTGAAGGCACTGTATCTCTCTCCCTCCAAAACCGCTATTATGCCTTGATGACCCCATTCACTCATGTAAGCATGAGAGGATTAGTCCGCTGTCAAAACATCATGTCATTTCTTGGAATTCCCTTGTTCCCCCCCAAAAGCTCAACCAATCAAAAACTCTTACTCAACCAACCGGCAACAGCAACAGGCTGCTGTGTCTAAAAACAGAGACAACACAGAGACGATGCTTTGTCTAAACCCCCCCCCCCCCCCCACACACACACACAAAAACACATCCTGCCCAGTCATAACAGGACATCATAGCTGGATAGAGAGAGTTGGCTGCTACACTGCCACAGTATTACAACTCTGTTAACTGCCATCTGTTGTTGTCTCTAACCTTGATCTCAGCCCCATGTGATTCCACACCAAGATTGAAATCTCTAACAGGGATTGTACTTTACCTCAGACCCCTGATTCAACAAATGAACGAATCCATCCCACCCCTCCTACCTGGTCAGGCCCTTTGATGGAGACACGGGCTAATGGCACTATGACGGAGGGTTGAAAGGTTTTCTTTGCCTGTGTTTTTATTCAACCACGGTGTGGTGTCTATGATCTCTCTCTCTCTCTCTCTCTCTCTCTCTCTCTCTCTGTCTGTCTGTCTGTCTGTCTGTCTGTCTGTCTGTCTGTCTGTCTGTCTGTCTGTCTGTCTGTCTGTCTGTCTGTCTGTCTGTCTGTCTGTCTGTCTGTCTGTCTGTCTGTCTGTCTGTCTGTCTGTCTGTCTGTCTCTTTCCCTCTCCTGTATTACCTCTCTCTTTCTCCCTCTCTCTTTTTCTTTCTCTCTTTTTCTTTCTCTCACTCTCTCTCTGTCTCTCTCTGTGTGGCTGTGGGGGTAAACTAATTCTGTGTCTTTTTGTTTTGAAGGATATTAGTGTACCAGTGATTTTTGTATTATAGTAAACCAGATTTGGATATTATGATTTGGCGGGATTTGCAGTTAGGTTGTTGGCTTGCCATCAGCATGTATAAAGCCATGTTTAGTCCAATATCACTGACACATCATCTACAGTGTGTTCTTATGAAATTCAGATGGTGGTTTCCATCCATGTGTCTCTAACATATTTACTCGGGTCTGTTCAGGAGAGTATACTGTTTACAGAATGTTACGCAATATTACAGAATGTTCAGATAGAAATGCATTGAGAATAGATACAAAAGTCAAGAAGAATAGGAAATTGTCCACCCCAACTATTACTCAATGAACACTGTTATCTTTCCTCTCTGTGTCTATTTCCTTTCAGGCCATGTATATGTTCATTGCCCTGGCCTTGGTTTGTGATGATTACTTTGTCCCTTCGCTGGAGAAGATATGTGAGGTATGTATGGACAAAGACAGAGTCTGCAGCCTATTCCATATTTAGTTTACTAACCTATGGGCCCTGGTCAAAGGTAGTGCACTATATAGGGAATAGGGTGCCATTTGGGATGCAGCATAACAAGATGTGGATAAGATGTGCTTATGTTGCTGTTTGTCCTTCTGTGTGTTAGGGTCGCAGTTCAGGGTCAAGGGTTAGGCTGTGGTATTCTTCTCAATGACATGTTGGATCCTGTGCCACTTCCATCTTATTACAGTGTTACACTGATATACTGTGAAGCTTCTGTTGACAAGTCTCAACTTCTGCTTTTGTCTATATATTGCTTTCTCTCTCGCTCTCTCTTTCTCTCTCTCTCTTTCTCGTTCTCTTTCTCTCTCTCTCCATCTCTCTTTCTCTCTATCCCTCTCATTCTCTTTCTATCTCTTCTCTCTCCCCCTCTGTCTCTCTCTGTCTCTCTCTGTCTCTCTCTCTCTCTCTCTCTCTCTCTCTCTCTCTCTCTCTCTCTCTCTCTCTCTCTCTCTCTCTCTCTCTCTCTCTCTCTCTCTCTCTCTCTCTCTCTCTCTCTCTCTCTCTCTCTCTCTCTCTCTCTCTCTCTCTCTCTCCTCTCTCTCTCTCTCTCTCTCTCTCTCTCTCTCTCTCTCTCTCTCTCTCTCTCTCTCTCTCTCTCTCTCTCTCTCTCTCTCTCTCTCTCTCTCTCTCTCTCTCTCTCTCTCTCTCTAGCGTCTTCATCTCAGTGAGGATGTAGCAGGGGCAACCTTTATGGCAGCTGGAAGCTCCGCCCCTGAACTCTTCACCTCTGTCATAGGTAACACAAACACATGCAGTACACATACTTACTCATTAGCACACACACACACACACACACGACCCAGTAGAAGAGGAACCTGTATAGGGATTAACAACATATTACATGTTAATCCAATTAATAGAGTTGAAATGAACATTGATGAGAAGCAGTGCGCTGACGTCAGTATTTTAGATTGGCGCTTTTGATAACACTGTAGATTAGAAGCAGACGGTTGTATTCACTATAAACAGAGAAGGTTTTAGAACAAGACTCTGTAGTTTAGTTTAACCCTTTGACGTGGCTGAGCTGTTTATATGTGTTGTGACAGCCGGGGGCAGTTGTTTGATCCCACTGTCAATGTATCACATCCAGTCATCCTGGGCCACTACACACACACACACACACACACAAACACACACACAGCGCCGCTAAGACTATAGACGTCAGAATCTGTCGGAGTAGACTGCATGTTACACAAGGACAAAGTGCCATGTCATACTGTGTGTACATGTGTGTCCTCGCCGCAGGGGTCTTCATCACTAAAGGAGATGTGGGCGTGGGGACCATTGTGGGATCAGCAGTCTTCAACATCCTCTGCATCATCGGAGTGTGTGGAATCTTTGCTGGCCAGGTATCATGTCATACTGTTATATCATATTAGAAAAACATGGTCCCTGAATGAGTTGTTGGTATTTTAACTTGCTTGTATTTCTCAATACAGCGCAGCACATACACATACGTATTTCTATAGAATACAGATTTATAGATATACATAAAAATCTAATCAAATGTATTTGTCACATGCGCCGAATACAACAGACCTTAAAGTGGAATGCTTACTTACAAGCCCTTAACCAACAATGCAGTTTTAAGAAAATACCAAAAAATTACAATTAAAAGTAAGAGATAAGAAGCCTCTTGGACCTAATGTAGGCTACATACAGTGTCCATATCTATTGTCCAAGAATATCCATAACAACAACATGTATTCTCCATACTGTATACAAAGTGAGTACATGTACATTTGCACATACAGTACACCATATATAATGATTATGAACTGACCACAGTTACGGTATCACATCTGTAGCCTGCCTTACTGGCCCACTGTAATATTTATTCTCCCTGTCCAGATCCCTGCACCATGCCGTGCCAAGCCTGGATCCAACATGATATATTCCCTGATGACATAACATTTACATGATAGAGTGCAGCCGTAGTGATTTGATCTCAGATTGTCCATTATGTAAGGAAGTAAAGGCCTACTACCAGGAAACAATGTATTACTATAAAGTCATCTTAATACTGCCAGGAAACAGTATATTACTGTAAAGTCATCTTAATACTCCTAGGAAACAGTGTATTACTGTAAAGTCATCTTAATACTCCTAGGAAACAGTGTATTACTGTAAAGTCATCTTAATACTGCTAGGAAACAGTGTATTACTGTAAAGTCATCTTAATACTCCTAGGAAACAGTGTATTACTGTAAAGTCATCTTAATACTCCTAGGAAACAGTGTATTACTGTAAAGTCATCTTAATACTGCTAGGAAACAGTGTATTACTGTAAAGTCATCTTAATACTCCTAGGAAACAGTGTATTACTGTAAAGTCATCTTAATACTGCTAGGAAACAGTGTATTACTGTAAAGTCATCTTAATACTGCCAGGAAACAGTGTATTACTGTAAAGTCATCTTAATACTCCTCACTATTGTTGATCTAGTAGAGATCAGTTTGTACCATCTTGCTAGCTCGTACGGTCTATTGTGGCTATACAGCAAAAACAGATCTGGGACCAGACTTTGGCGACGTGTTTCTCATAGGAAGACATGATGTGCTTTACAGTTTGGATAGCCTGATCCCAGATCTGTTGGTGCTGTCTAGCATGACATGACTGTAGGAGTTTTCACTACAGCACAAACAGATCTGGGACCAGGCTAGGGCTTGACTGTGTTTCTCTAAGGAAGATATGTGTTTCACTGTAGTAGTGTGTGTGGGTTGATTTGCATGCTAAATCCAGGCTCTATAACGCATTAGTCACTGTGTGGTTGGCTGCCTGCGCCGCATATCATTATGTAAAATCAATGAATACACCGACACCTTTTTGGAGTAGGTGAGCACTGCCTGCTTGTCCTTTGTACGTAGTGGGATCTATTCAGGTCAACTCAAGAGCTCTTCGTGTATCTCGGTATGCTTGTGAGGGAGCTGGAGCTATAATCGTTATTGTTGCGCCGAACCGCCGGCAATATAAAGTGCTATCATGAGGGTATGCTTGACTGCAGTTAATCAGTGTGATAATGCTGTGTCTTTTGTTTGTGTCCTGTTTGTCTTCTCTCCGTCTGTCTTTAGGCTGTGAAGCTCTCCCATTGGACACTACTCAGAGACTCTGCCTACTACACGCTCTCTATCGCAGCCCTCATTGCAGTAAGTGGCCAAACACGCGCACACACACTTACACACACACACACACGCGCGCGCATGCACGGATACACACACAAGCAGCTTGCCAACACCTGAGTTCTCCCTGCGTTACAAAGAGCGAGAGAGAGAAAGAGACAGAGAGAGGAAGAGAAAGAAAGAGCGAGAGAGAGAGCGAGAGAGAGAGGTAGACATACAGACGGGTAAAGACAAGAGAGATAGAAAGACAGAGAGACAGAGACAGAACATCAGCTGGACCAGTCTGTCTGATAGAGAGAGTTTAGCTCGAGACAGAACATCAGCTGGACCAGTCTGTCTGATAGAGAGAGTTTAGCTCGAGACAGAACATCAGCTGGACCAGTCTGTCTGATAGAGAGAGTTTAGCTCGAGACAGAACATCAGCTGGACCAGTCTGTCTGATAGAGAGAGTTTAGCTCGAGACAGAACATCAGCTGGACCAGTCTGTCTGAGAACCCTGCTCTGATGTGCAGACAGACTCATCACGCATCACTCCTCCCAATTAACACAACACTGGGTCTGACTGACGTAGATAAAGGACAACTGCACTGAACTGACCCTCCATACACGGTGTTATTATAATGCAGGTTGACGTTTATTGTAATGAATGTTGCAGAACTGCGCGATGTCCGCATGGGACAGATGGACATTTACTGGGGCTGGGGGGGCGGGGGGGTCCAAAATCAGGGAGGGTTGTCAAACTTTTTTCTTTTGGCTTTTGGGAGGGTAGTGGGTTTTTTCCCTGCTTTTACATTCCCTCTTCTGCTCGTATTTTCCCTATAACAACGGCGTGACTTACTTTTGACATTAACCTAATAAAGTTTAAAAGCATTTGTGAAGGTTTGGTTTGGCTATTATTAAGCTTTAGCTACTGCCGGCCTATGATATGAAGGCAGTGCGTCACATCCCTTCAACTGACTAGAGCCGAGGAAGTCTGTTTCAGGCCTACCAGAGTTACTCCTATAATCTAATGCTTATCTTTATACAAAATAGTCTGATCTAAAATGTACAAATTAGCCCCCTTCTGTACGCCTATATCTGAATAGCAGACGCAGTAGCCATCAGACATGAAGAAATCCATGTCGGTGTCATAGCATGCTACGGCATATCTCTATCTCTCTGGGGCTAGGCCAAAGCTTCTCTTCCTTTATATAGGCTATATATATTTATTTATTAAGGTATTTATATCATACAGTGGACACCTAAGTCTAATGGCCGATGCATGCAATGCCCTGATACATTTAGAGCTCAAATCTCTGACCATGAGGTGGACAATTATTATTTTAGGAATTAGCCTAAAAACCAATAAATAAATAGGCTCTAAAGTTTTGCATAGGAATAGTGTTTTTTTGTCATTTGTTATTGCTGTTTTTAAGGGCACGTAAATGTGCCTCATTTGGCCAACATTCCTTGTTTATTGACGGCGCCAGGTCGGATCTGAAAATCTTCTCTGTCATGTTGTCCGGCGCCAAATTTTCCCAAAGGAAACTGAAATGGCATATTGTTTTTATGAATATTTTAGAATATTTGCATGGAAATCTGTCACCAATTGGATGGAAACCTAGCTAAAGTCACCAACTGCATGTTGCAGGGATATGGACAGGGAGAGTACATGTTACAGTAGGCCAGTAAGGCAGGCTATGTCTGTACAGATGTTCGCTAGTCCAGTATCACTTTGATTATGCCTGCACACATCATGGTTTACCAGCAGCCCCAAACATCTAAAGAATAAGCTAGCAGCCAAACAAGCTTGTAAGAATTGTACTTAAACTCCCTCCTCATACTAATCTGAAGGTTGATCATTTTTCGTCTCTATCTATTTAATTGTATATGTATTTATGTAAAAATAGGGACCATAATGTTGTGCAATGCCGCTCACTTTAAAAAATATTTGTGTATATACAGTTGAAGTCGGAAGTTTACATACACTTGGGTTGGAGTCATTAAAACTTGTTTTTCAAAGTTGTGGCAAAATGGCTTTAGGACAACAAAGTCAAGGTATTGGAGTGGCCATCACAAAGCCCTGACCTCAATCCTATAGAAAATCTGTGGGCAGAACTGAAAAAGCGTGTGCGAGCAATGAGGCCTACAAACCTGACTCAGTTACACCAGCTGTGTCAGGAGGAATGGACCAAAATTCACCCAACCTATTGTGGGAAGCTTGTGGAAGGCTACTTTTTACGTTCATCTCTAGGAGACAGAACGTGTCTCCTTCCTGAGCGGTATGACAGCTGCGTGGTCCAATGGTGTTTATACTTGCGTACTATTGTTTGTTCAGATGAACGTGGTACCTTCAGGCGTTTGGAAATTGCTCCCAAGGATGAACCAGACTTGTGGAGGTCTACAATTTGTTTTCTGAGGTCTTGGCTGATTTCTTTTGATTTTCCCATGATGTCAAGCAAAGAGGCACTGAGTTTGAAGGTAGGCCTTGAAATACATTGACAGGTACACCTGAAATTGACTCAAATTATGTTAATTAGCCAATCAGAAGCTTCTAAAGCCATGACACCATTTTCTGGAATTTCCCAAGCTGTTTAAAGGCACAGTCAACTTAGTGTATGTAAACTTCTGACCCACTGGAATTGTGATACAGTGAATTCTAAGTGAAATAATCTGTCTGTAAACAATTGTTGGAAAAATTACTTGTGTCATGCACAAAGTAGATGTCCTAACCGACTTGCCAAAACTATAGTTTGTTAACAAGAAATTTGTGGAGTGTTTGAAAAATGAGTTTTAATGACTCCAACCTAAGTGTATGTAAACTTCCGACTTCAACTGTATTTATTTAATTATAAATATGGCATAAAAATATGGCATAAAAAGCTTAAGTGGCAATGTCGATATCCAGGTTTATAAACACACGGTCGCTACAGTTATTGTTATATTTGGTTGTACATATTATTTTGAGTTAATTCTATGAGGGGGGAGGGTGTTCAATTTATTTTACAGTACAATGGGAGGGTCTTAATGTTAGGGATTAGGGTTAGCGATGTGGTTAGGGTTAGGTTTAAAATCAGATTTTATGACTTTGTGACTGGGCCAGATAGTGACCACTCTGCAGAGCTGCCTCCAGTCTTCCCTGTGGCTCAGTTGGTAGAGCATGGTGTTTGCAACGCCAGCATGGTGTGTGCAACGCCAAGGTTGTGGGTTCGATTCCCACGGGGGGCCAGTACAAAAAAAATGTATGCATTCACTACTGTAAGTCGCTCTGGATAAGAGCGTCTGCTAAATGACCAAAAAATAAAATAAATGTAAAGATTCATGACAATAAATACCAACCTGCTATTATAACATGCCTTTGACTCTACAGTCTGGATAATAGTAGTATGAAATGCCAATGACTCACAGGATAATCTTCAGTTCTGGGTATATATTAGCCTTATAGCATGAAGCATGATGACACAGCACATACATCCACACGAGTCATTGCAGAAAGAGAAGTACTGTATTTTTCCACTTGACATTGGCTAAGTTCGACTGTAATGAATCAGATGTTGAGTAACGGGTCTATTTGTCCTGGTTCTGTCATGGAGGAAAGTTCTGGAGTTGGCGTACCCTCTGGTGGTCAAGATAGACATCGCATTGCTTTAATAATCAGTACTGGAAATGCAGGGAGATTGTGTTATTGCGTCTCTCCCTTTCCCTAAATATTATCAATCCCTCTCTTTCTCCTCGCAGTTTATCTACGACGGGGAGGTTACATGGTATGTAAAAATGTATTTCTCTTGATATTCAGTTGGTTGATAATCAGTTGATAAGTCTCTCCACTGGTGTATTTTGAATAGATTCTCCTGTGTTCGTCTTAACTGTGTGTGTGATGTGTGCTGGGGGTGGGGGGGGGCTGCTCTGCGAACAGAGCAGAAGACACACTTCCGTTGTTCGCATGGACAATAAAGTTGGACTCATTCTATTCTATATTGTATTCAAGGTGGGAGTCTCTAGTCCTGAACGTGATGTACCTCTTCTACATTCTAATCATGAAGTGAGTATGAGCATCATCTGGCGGTCACATCATCAGACACACGAACACACACACACTTCCCATCTGGACCAATAGCTATTCAGTCATTTAGATACTGTACATTCAGAGGCTAGTGTATCACACTGTTTACTCACAGGAAAGTCTGCATACTTTTGTAAACTCTTGTATACTTTCTACTCAATTGTCATTGTCTCTGAACTGAATTTTCATCACTTGTGTATGTAGGTTTAACGGCAGAGCGAGGCGCTACTTTGACCGGAGGAAGAAGAGCTCCGTGAGTCTGGCCAACGGTCTGACGGGCAGCACTGACCTGGAGGACGTCGTCACCTGTGACGCCACCGCCGTCCTGCTCAAGAAAGGTACCTACTCTGGTGGCACACAGATATGACATCACATTATCAGGCTGCTGTAGGGCAACACTTTATTTGGATAGTACATCTACAGACTATCACTTACTTTTCGACTAACTACCTACTAACCTTAAACCTTTACCCTAACTCTTATTCTAAACCTAACCATAACCTTAGCAAGCAGTTGCTTATCAACAGATAGTTTGTTGATGGTATGAGTATCTGAACTATCCAAATAAACTGTGACCATCTGTGGTACAATGCAGAGAAATACAGTTTACCTCAAAATTATTTTGATAGTTGTGGTGGTTCCACTGATTTAAAAAAATATATATATTTCACCTTTATTTAGGCTAGTTGAGAACAAGTTCTCATTTGCAACTGCGACCTTGCCAAGATAAAGCGTAGCAATTCGACACATACAACAACACAGAGTTACACATGGAATAAACAAAACATACAGTCAATAATACAGTAGAACAAAAGAAAACTAAAAGTCTATATACAGTGAGTGCAAATGAGGTAAGTTAAGGCAATAAATAGGCCATGGTGGCGAAGTAATTACAATGTAGCAATTAAACACTGGAATGGTAGATGTGCAGAAGATGAATGTGCAAGTAGAGATACTGGGGTGCAAAGGAGCAAGATAAATAAATAAATACAGTATGGGGATGAGGTAGGTAGATAGATGGATTGTTTACAGATGGGCTATGTACAGGTGCAGTGATCTGTGAGCTGCTCTGACAGCTGGTGCTTAAAGCTAGTGAGGGAGATATGAGTCTCCAGCTTCAGAGATTTTTGCAGTTCGTTCCAGTCATTGGCAGCAGAGAACTAGAAGGAAAGGCGGCCAAATGAGGAATTGGCTTTGGGGGTGACCAGTGAGATATACCTGCTGGAGCGCATGCTACGAGTGGGTGCTGCTATGGTGACCAGTGAGCTGAGATAAGGTGGGGCTTTACCTAGCAGAGACTTGTAGATAACCTGTAGCCAGTGGGTTTGGCAACGAGTATGAAGCGAGGGCCAACCAATGAGAGCGTACAGGTCGCAATGGTGGGTAGTGTATGGGGCTTTGGTGACAAAACGGATGGCACTGTGATAGACTGCATCCAGTTTGTTGAGTAGAGTGTTGGAGGCTATTTTATAGATGACATCACCGAAGTCGAGGATCGGTAGGATGGTCAGTTTTACAAGGGTGTGTTGGGCAGCATGAGTGAAGGATGCTTTGTTGTGATATAGGAAGCCGATTCTAGATTTCATTTTGGATTGGAGGTGCTTAATGTGAGTCTGGAAGGAGAGTTTACAGTCTAACCAGACACCCAGGTATTTGTAGTTGTCCACGTATTCTAAGTCAGAGCCGTCCAGAGTAGTGATGCTGGATGGGTGAGCAGGTGCGGCAGTGATCGATTGAATAGCATGCATTTAGTTTTACCTGCGTTTAAGAGCAGTTGGAGGCCACGGAAGGAGAGT
This sequence comes from Salmo trutta, assembly GCF_901001165.1. NCBI lineage: Eukaryota > Metazoa > Chordata > Actinopteri > Salmoniformes > Salmonidae > Salmo > Salmo trutta. The sequence continues at coordinate 70,473,183 of NC_042970.1, forward strand.
TGTATGGCATTGAAGCTCGTCTGGAGGTTAGTTAACACAGTGTCCAAAGAGGGGCCAGAAGTATACAGAATGGTGTCATCTGCGTAGAGGTGGATCAGAGAATCACCAGCAGCAAGAGCAACATCATTGATGTATACAGAGAAGAGAGTCGGCCCGAGAATTGAACCCTGTGGCACACCCGTAGAGACTGTCCGGACAACAGGCCCTCAGATTTGACACACTGAACTCTATCAGAGAAGTAGTTGGTAAACCAGGCGAGGCAATCATTTGAGAAACCAAGGCTGTCGAGTCTGCCAATAAGAATGTGGTGATTGACAGAGTCGAAAGCCTTGGCCAGGTTGATGAATACAGCTGCACAGTAATGTCTCTTATCGATGGCGGTTATGATGTCGTTTAGGACCTTGAGCGTGGCTGAGGTGCACCCATGACCAGCTCTGAAACCAGATTGCATAGCGGAGAAGGTACGGTGGAATTCGAAATGGTCGGTAATCTGTTTGTTAACTTGGCTTTTGAAGACCTTAGAAAGACAGGGTAGGATAGATATAGGTCTGTAGCAGTTTGGGTCTAGAGTGTCACCCCCTTTGAAGAGGGGGATGACCGCGACAGCTTTCCAATCTTTGGGAATCTCAGACGATACGAAAGAGAGGTTGAACAGGCTAGTAATGGGGTTGCAACAATATCGGCAGATAATTTTAGAAAGAGAGGGTCCAGATTGTCTAGCCTGGCTGATTTGTATGGGTCCAGATTTTGCAGCTCTTTCAGAACATCAGCTATCTGGATTTGGGTGAAGGAGAAATGGTGGAGGCTTTGGCGGGTTGCTGTGGAGGGTGCCGTGCAGTTGACCGGGGTAGGGGTAGCCAGGTGGAAAGCATGGCCAGCTGTAGAGAAATGCTTTTTGAAATTCTCAATTATAGTGGATTTATCGGTGGTAACAATGTTTCCTAGCCTCAGAGCAGTGGGCAGCTGGGAGGAGGTGCTCTTATTCTCCATGGACTTTACAGTGTCCCAGAACTTTTTTGAGTTAGTACTACAGGATGCAAATTTCTGTTTGAAAAAGCTAGCCTTAGCTTTTCTAACTGCCTGTGTATATTTGTTCCTAACTTCCCTGAAAAGTTGCATATCACGGGGGCTATTCGATGCTAATGCAGAACGCCACAGGATGTTTTTGTGCTGGTTAAGGGCAGACAGGTCTGGAGTGAACCAAGGACTATATCTATTCCTAGTTCTACATTTTTTGAGTGGGGCATGCTTATTTAAGATGGTGAGGAAGGCACTTTTAAAGAATAGCCAGGCATCATCTACTGACAGGATGAGGTCAATGTCATTCTTTCACATGCATTGCTTGCTGTTTGGGGTTTTAGGCTGGGTTTCTGTACAGCACTTTGAGATTTCAGCTGATGTACGAAGGGCTATATAAATAAATTTGATTTGATTTTGATTTGATTCCAGGATACTCCGGCCAGGTCGATTAGAAAGGCCCGCTCGCAGAAGTGTTTTAGGGAGCGTTTGACAGTGATGAGGGGTGGTCGTTTGGTCGCAGACCCATTACGGATGCAGGCAATGAGGCAGTGATCGCTGAGATCTTGGTTGAAAACAGCAGAGGTGTATTTGGAGAGCGAGTTAGTTAGGATGACATCTATGAGGGTGCCCATGTTTACGGATTTGGGGTTGTACCTGGTAGGTTCATTGATAATTTTTGTGAGATTGAGGGCATCAAGCTTAGATTGTAGGATGGCCGGGGGTGTTAAGCATGTCCTAGTTTAGGTCACCTAGTAGCACGAGCTCAGAAGATAGATGGTGATGAAAAAGGAACTATTGTAGTATCTCAGTTTCAGTTACTTCGGGATTTTGGCGAGGCCCTTTATCAACTGAGTCAGATGAATTCATGGATACCATTTTTATGTCTCTGCGTCCAGTTTGAAGGAAGTTGCTAACTAGTGCTAGCGCAATTGCTAACTACTGTTAGCTCATTGCGCTAATGCTAGTTAGCATTGGCTCGTGAAACTACCTCCAACTTCCTTCATACTGGACACAGTTCATCTGACTCTGGGGAAGTCGATAAAGGGCTTCATTACCCAAATCCTGAAGAATCCCTTTAAGGCACTCAGTGGAAGGTACACAAGTGTATGTATGAGTTTCTTGTGTCACCAGTCTGTTAGTGATAACAGTAGCCATTTTGTGTCTGTCCCCATAGCTAACTTCCAGTGTAAGCCCAGTGTGCTGATGGTGGATGAGCTACTGTCAGCCTACCCCCACCAGCTGTCCTTCTTTCATTGATAAACTATTAGAGAAGAAGTAACCATGCGGCCATTTTGTGTCTGTCCCCATAGCTAACTTCCAGTGTAAGCCCAGTGTGCTGATGGTGGATGAGCTACTGTCAGCCTACCCCCACCAGCTGTCCTTCTCTGAGGCTGGCATGAGGATCATGATCACCAGTCACTTCTCCCCCAGGACACGATTAGCCATGGCTTCACGCATGCTCATCAATGAGGTAAGATTAGGGTAACACAGACACTCACACATACACATGTACTGTATGAATTTTACATTTACACCCCACCCTCCACACACGTCTGTTTACACACACACACACACACACACACACACACACACACACACACACACACACACACACACTCTCTGTGTCTCTGTGTGTGCAGAGACAGAGGGTGATCAACACCAGTGAGACCAGGGTCAACCAACACATCACCAACGGAGACTCAGACTCTGCAGCCACCAGGGCTCCGGAGAGGCGGGGTCTGGAGAACGGCAGGACGGGCGGGGCCGAGAGAGGGCTGAACGGGAGATGCATAGGTCAGGGGGTGCTGGAGTCGGGGAATGAGACGGAAAACGAGAACGAGAATAATGAGAACGACGGAGGTGAGGAGGAAGAGGATGAGAACGAAGGACCTCTGGTCCCTCACAGACCACCAGGTGTGTGATCATGTTATATGTCTATTTTCTTTATTCTATGTTTTACATATTTCAATTCACTGACGCTAATTTTCTCTCTTCCAATCCCCTTCTCTTTCTGTCTCTCTCTCTCTCTCTCTGTTTCTGTCTCGTTTCTCTCTCTCTCAATTCAATTATAAAAAAATATTTTAAAAATGATCTCTCTCTGTCTCTCTCCCTCTCTCTCTCTGTCCCTTTCCTCCAGCGGGTGTGTGTAACAAGATGAAGTGGCTGCTGTGCTGGCCTCTGTGCCTGCTCCTCTTCTTCACCATCCCGAACTGTGCCAAGCCACGCTGGGAGAGATGGTTCATGGTCTCCTTCGTCACCTCCACCATGTGGATAGCTGGCTTCTCCTACATTATGGTCTGGATGGTGAGTTCTTATTTAACCTTTATTTACTAAATGTCATATTAGCCTTGGCTCCAGCTGTCCTCTCAAACGGGACTACAGTGTTGAGGTCTGGTATATTGTCTTGCAGAAAAATGCTGTGTGTGACGGTTGCTATGTTGTCATTTACTATAGGTGACTGTGATTGGGTACACGCTTGGCATCCCTGATGTCATCATGGGCATCACGTTCCTGGCGGCGGGGACTAGTGTTCCAGACTGCATGGCCAGCCTCATCGTGGCACGCCAAGGTACTGTAGGGAGAGAGACACACAGAGACCACTCCGTCAAAATCAACTCCACAACATTTGTATTTTATGAGGTTACACAGAGCTGTTGAACTACGGTACTGCACACACCAAGTACGGTGTTATAATACAATGTATTACGATATATTTCTCTCTTCTGTCTAGGTCTGGGAGACATGGCCATCTCTAACTCTATTGGCAGCAATGTGTTTGATATTCTGGTGGGCCTTGGTCTGCCCTGGCTTTTACAGACCCTCTGCATTGACTATGGATCAACTGTGAGTATTCCTGCTATTACCCATGTTATTATTTTTTTATTAATTACTATTGCCCAACATTGTAGACAGGCTTAGAGCTGATCATGTGTTTCTGTGTCCTCTTCAGATCTCTCTGAACAGTAGAGGATTGATCTTCTCTGTTGCGCTGCTCTTGGCCTCAGTGTTCCTCACAGTGAGTACAGGCTGTACTCGGATCAGCCTAACCCCAATACTAGCTTCAACTTTATTTTAAAACAACTGTCTTTAAACCAGTGTGTTGTGCTAATGTTTTCACCTGTAACCTACCTAGAATAACTCCAACAACCTATCGCTCTCTTTGGTCTATCTATGAAACACACAGAAATGTAGTGTACTATATTAACGCAAAATCAAATCTAATCTCTCCTTTCCCTCCTCCTCTCTTCCTCTGTCCTCAGGTGCTGGGCGTCCACTTAAACAAATGGACTCTGGACCGTCGACTGGGTCTGACCTGTCTCCTCATGTACGCAGTCTTCGTCTGTTTCTCCGTCCTCATCGAGTTCAACGTCTTCATCTTCGTCAACCTGCCCATGTGTCGCGAGATCCTCTGATCCTTGTACTCTTCCTCCTCCTCTTCCTCCTGCTTTCGCTCCCGGAGGATGTCTTTGCCACAGGTCTTTGCTCCCTGTCTGCTCGCCCCACCCTCGAGTGGATTTTTATCTTGAAATAATAGTTGTTTAATTTATCTTTGGTGCAATACAAGCGAAAGATGAACGGAGATTTTGTGTTCGTCTGGTTTTGGCTGGAGAAGAGAAGACGTAAGAGAAAGTCCCATTGGAACATGATGAGGTCAAAGGTCAACTGAACAGGAAGTAGTAGTGACTGCTTCCTGTTAGCTTTCTGTTGCCAGGTAAACTGAAGACATTGGTTTGGATAAACTAAACTGTATTATCATCGACGTCGATGTATAAGCTGCTAACTGACTGAGAGAAAATGATTGGCTAACGGCAATTGATAGCCAAAAGGATTGTGTTATTTTCTTACTCTTTGTACATGTTTGGATATAAATATTATACATATTGTTTAAGGTGTTTTAAGTTAAGATGGATGTGCGACAGGATTCCATTTGTGCTGGCTGTAAATATTTGAAGAGAATATTGACATGGAGAAGTTTACTGACATATCGCTCTCACTTAGACTGGTCCGGTTTTTCAACCAAGCGGCAAGAATCAAAGAAGAGGAGGAGGATATTATTGTTTAAGCTGAGTGCACTGTGGTGACTTGACCAAACAATGATGCTCTCATGCCAGCCATTTCTTCTCGCAAAGTGTAAGATAGCATGACATGCTAATCGCGAGTCTATTCCTTTAGCTTTGTGCTGTAAGGGAGAGTTGATATTAATCTAGTCTATTTGCAGTAAGAAATATTTATGTACAGTACAGTTTCTTTTGAGTTATTTTCTCTCCAAATATATCCAAATATATGTGGGATATAGAGTACCAGTCAAAAGTTTGGACACAGCTGCTCGTTCCAGGGTTTTTATTTATTTTTACTATTTTATACATTGTAGAATAATAGTGATGACATCAAAACTATGAAAAAGCACATATTGAATCATGTAGTAACCAACAAAGTGTTAAACAAATCAAAATATATTTTATATTTGAGATACTTCAAATAGCCACCGTTTGCCTTAATGACAGCTTTGCACAGTCTTGGCATTCTCTCAACCAGCTTCATGAGGTAGTCAACTGGAATGCATTACAATTAACAGGTGTGCCTTGTTAAAAGTTCATTTGTGGAATTTCTTTCCTTCCTAATGCGTTTGAGCCAATCAATTGTGTTATGACAAGGTAGGGTTGGTATACAGAAGATAGCCTTATTTGGTAAAAGACCAAGTCCATATTGTGGCAAGAACAGCTCAAATAAGCAAAGAGAAACAACAGTCCATTATTACTTTAAGACATAAAGGTCAGTCAATCTGGAAAATTTCAAGAATTTTGAAAGTTTCTTCAAGTGCAGTCGCAAAAAACGTCAAGCGCTTTGATGAAACTGGCTCTCATGAGGCCTGCAACAGGAAAGGAAGACCCAGAGTTTCCTCTGCTGCAGAGGATTTATTTAATATTTTTTTTAATTTCACCTTTATTTAACCAGGTAGGCCAAGATAAAGCAAAGCAGTGTGACACAAACAACAACACAGAGTTACACATTGAAACAAGTTCTCATTTACAACTGCGACCTGACCAAGATAAAGCAAAGCAGTGCGACACAAACAACAACACAGTTACACATGGAATAAACAAGCGTACAGTCAATAACACAAAAGAAAAAAAGAGTCTATATACAGTGTGTGCAAATGGCGTGAGGAGGTAAGGCAATAAATAGGCCATAGTAGCGAAATAAGTACAATTTAGCAGATTAACACTGGAGTGATAAATGAGCAGAGGATGATGTGCAAGTAGAGATACTGGTGTGCAAAAGTGCCGAAAAGTAAATAAAAACAATACGGAGATGAGATAGGTAGATTGTGTGAGCTATTTACAGATGGACAATGATGGATAAGTTAGAGTTACCAGCCTCAGAAATTGCAACCCAAATAAATGCTTCACAGAGTTCAAGTAACATACACATCTCAACATCAACTGTTCAGAGAAGACTGCATGAATCAGGCCTTCATGGTCGAATTGCTGCAAAGAAACCACTACTTAAGGACACCAATAAGAAGAAGAGACTTGCTTGGGCCAAGAAACACAAGCAATGGACATCAGACCGGTGGAAATCTGTCCTTTGGTCTGATGAGTCCAAATTTGAGATTTTTGGTTCCAACCACCGTGTTTTTGTGAGACGCAGAGTAGGTGAACGGATGATCTCTGCATGTGTGATTCCCACCGTGAAGCTTGGAGGAGGAGGTGTGATGGTGTGGGGGTGCTTTGCTGGTAACACTGTCTGTGATTTATTTAGAATTCAAGGCATAATGGCTACCACAGCATTCTGCAGCGATACGCCATCCCATCTGGTTTACGCTTAGTGGGACTATAATTTGTTTTTCAACAGGACAATGACCGAAAACACACCTTCAGGCTGTGTAAGGGCTATTTGACCAAGAAGGAGAGTGATGGAGTGCTGCATCAGATGACCTGGTTTCCACAATCACCCAACCTCAACCCAATTGAGATGGTTTGGGATGAGTTGGACCGCAGAGTGAAGGAAAAGCAGCCAACAAGTGCTCAGCATATGTGGGAACTCCTTCAAGACTTTTGGAAAAACATTCCTCATGATGCTGGTTGAGAGAATGCCAAGAGTGTGCAAAGCTGTCATCAAGGCAAAGGGTGGCTACTTTGAAGAATCTAAAATATATTTTGATTTGTTTATCACTTTTTTTGGTTGCTACATGATTCCATATGTGTTATTTCATAGTTTTGATATATTCACTATTATTCTACAATGGAGAAAATAGTGAAAATAAAGAAAAACCCTTGAATGAGTAGGTGTGTCCAAACTTTTGACTGGTACTGTATATTTTTCCTAATTTATCCCAAAATGATTCTAAATAAGGGATATCCCTGGAGATGAAATCCAGCACCGTCACTTTATTGAACAGAGATCCGTTATATAATATGTTTCTGTTGTACAGCATCTAGTTGTATGTAACTGTAACTACTGAACTTTAGGACCCTTTTAGGCTATAGAATCTTGTACAATAGCAGAATACTTTCTACGCAATAGTAGAATATGTTCTACTCAGTTGAGTACAACAAGTATTTTTAGAATAGTAGGTGATGTAAGAAAGTACACTGTCGAGTTAAAGCTGGATTGAAGTGTGTGTGTTTGTGTTGTCTGTGTGTGTGTCTACACCACACATGCGTGCAAGTATGTTTTTGTGTGTGTGTCTGTGGGTGGGGGTGGGGGATGACCGTGGAAAATATTGTTATTGAGCAGACATAATCATGATTTATTTATTTATGGATTCATTTATTCACAGATCATGTCTGCTCTATCGGTATCAGAAGAAATGTGGATCCAGTTGTAAATGGAATGCTTTATGTTCTTCTTTCTATGTTATTGAGATTCAGTGTACCAATTATATAATCAAACTACTGGAAAACTGACTATGTTGTTTATATTTAAGAATATAGAACTTTTTCATTTATAAGTTTTTATATAGTTTTTATTTCAAATATAGTATATATTGCAGCATTTGAATATTGTAAAAATGAACACTTTGGCAGATGCAGGACATGGCACATTAACTAGACTGGTTTAGCCACCAGAGGGCATTCAAGTAAGTTTCATTTGGGAGCCATTGAATTAGATTTGATATCTCTTAGTAATAACGGTGTCAGTTTCTACAGTTTCTAGCAAGCAAACCTTTCGCACTCGCACAACACATGTATTCTCAAAACAGTGCTTCTTAAACTCTTGTAATATCCCAGGCCCCGTATTCACAGAGTCTCAGAGTAGAAGTGCTAATCTAGGATCAGGTCCCAGCTGTCCAAATAATCTTATTCATTACGAGCTAACAGACGCACCTGATCCTAGATCAGCACCCCATACTCTGAAATATTTTGTGAATACAGGTTCAGGTATTCAGTTAAGGCCTCAAACCACCAACAATTGTGGATGTGTTAATGCATTTGAGCCAAAACAGTAACATATTTTGTCAACAACAGTATTGCCACTTTGTATCAGTTATTTGTATCCACAGCATGTGTCAAAACCAAAAGTGGAGATGTGCTAATGAGGAATGTCTACTATGGTTTACTTTTATGAGGATTGCCATGGTTACCAGATTAAAGGACCAGTCCGCTATCTTTTTGATGCTTTGTAGCCACATGAATGGTCCTCAGACTCAGTGTGTTGTGTAAGTATTTGTACATTTTCAATTCGGGGCAGTAAAACAATAAGATTATTGATTTTGGCACATAGAAAACAGTTTGGGTACTTTTAAGTGAATGGAAGAGGAATTTTCTGTTAGTCTGCATGTCTCTTCATAATAAGTCTAATTATTTTCGTGTGTACATTTGAATTAAGGTATTTCATGATCAACTGTTCATATCAAAAGGGAATATAGGCTATTATAAACAATGTTTAAATAACTTATGACGAGCATATTTATTTGAAAAAAAATACAGTATTTAGAATGTAGGCCTACTTCCCTAATTGGTTTCAACAAGAACCAATGTCATTTTACAGTCATGTCTTTGGAATTGTTTGTAAATCCTCATTTTCTTTCGTGAGGGCCTCTGGTTAACGTAGCCTCTCTTAGTACTCTGTGTTTAGGAGGGATTCGGTCATATTTTTCTCCCAGGGGCCTTCTTGCAATAAACAGATTTACATACAGTACTATAGTTTCTACATTGTTATTATTGTGATTATGTATTTTTTATTTCAGCTTTATTTATCCAGGAAAGACACATTGAGGTCAGAAGACCTCTTTTACACCTGACAAGTGTACGTTGGAAAATCATAAGGCTTATGGACATAGGGTAGCTGAGTTATAAATTGTAGTGATTGTCATGTATTTTGGCACAGTAGGCTACTTTTCATTGAAAGTCTTTGGGGGTGTTTTGTTTCAGCATTTTACACCAATGTCCTGCAGATGTACTAATCTCCCACTATATTGAGAAATGAATCAATCTAAACAACTGAGGAATAAGTGTATGTTTATAGGCCTACAGTACATGAAGAATAACTAGTCGTCCAACATCCCCATCAGCGCGTGAAGACGTTCCAGAACTGGTCATGTGATCTAGAGGTTAGCACTCGCTCGAGCCTTGCACTCGCTCTGCAGTGGTTTGCCGGGAGAGGGTTGAGCCTGAGCGAGGTGTACAGAACTGAACTGGAGTTGTACAATGGAGACGTTTTGACAAGAATGAAACTTTAAAAGAATGAAACTATACAATATGATGCAAAACTATATGAAACAAAAGTAAATCTTTATGAGTTCGCGTTGCACCACGCATAGACCACTTGGAATTGTGTGGTTTCTGCCACAAGAAGACTGGACTTTGTCTTTAGGTAAGCACTTTACGCCTTCTTTATCCTTAAGTGTTTACAAACATTGGTTTCTTACTAATGCAGTTTTAACAACATTGTCGTTATGGCCAATTGAGGTATGAACTGTAAACGAATGATTACTTATTATTTGATATTGTCATAAATACATATTTTAGTTTATTTAAAAATATATAGTTTATCGGAGACTTCTGGTTGAATAAAGTCTAACAAAAGAATGCACATTAAAGGGGCAATCAGCTGTTGCTACATCCGATTTTGGACTTCAATTACTGATATGTACCCATTGATACTTGAAGAATATAACTTGTAAATGCCTCATGAGCTGTTATACCACATCAGGACCCAAAATATACGCTTGTGTTACTCCAATGTTTGTAAACAAAGTAAAAGTGAGAGAAAAAACTATACAGCCTAAAAACATGGTTAAAACTATAATGTTTATATCATGAATGGTCAGACCTTGTATCCATAGCTCTGCCTATAAATTTGAGAGGGATTGCATTTATCCAGCCCCAACCCTCAGCTTTTTACTGTAACAGGGGCATCGATCTCCTTTGTTATTATTTCAACTTCTGATTGCAGCTTTAAATAGTGTTAAAATGATGGGGGTGTAACTCATAGCTGACAAAGTAATGTCCATATAGACATAACCTTTCCACTCAGTGATATGCAAGTCTGGATGTGAGTTTTTATGAGGGGCCTGTAGTATCAAGTCAGACTTACTTGGAAAGTCCAAAGTGAAGGATTATTCAGATTAATTCATTTGTTCACATCAAGCAGTAACACATCTCTTAGTCTAATGCTTTTCCAGTCTAAGAGTAATAACACTTGCACCAATTTCTCCAGGCACAGATAAGAATTCCTCCTGTCCAATGTGATGTATTTGACTAGGTCTTATCTATAGACTTAACTCCACTTCTGAGTACAGTACACTTAGCCAACTTTAGTCATTCAGGGGTATGCTACTTGTTTGGCCAAGAGATTTGGAACAAGTTCAAAAGAAGCAGGAATATGTCTGGAACAGACATCAAAAGGGGATTTCAGACCCTTTATTAGTCTGCTACGATCATGTTCAGAGATGTAGCTAGTCTGACCGCGTTTGACCTGACCTGGTTCAGTTTGATGTGTTCAGATATGCAGCACTTGCCCCTATTCAAACATATCATCATATATCACTATCATATCCTCAAGTAAAAGTATGGATGCAGGGCTCTCTCTCTTTCTTTCTATCTCTCACCCCTTGCTACTCTGTGAAGCGATAGTGGGCTTTCTTCCCATAGCTGCCCATTCAACTTTCCGTCTTTCCATCCAAGAAGAACGCATGGAAAACATTGGAGGACACATTGGCGTGGACCTGTCTAGACCTGAACATACAGAAAACATACCACAATCCACTGCATCTCATGCAACCCCATTGGTCAGAAATTGTTACCAGATGTTTGTCAATAATCATTTCTGGATCTTTTTCCTGGTTAATGTTCAAGGGAGAGAGATTTTGGCGGCCGGTGGGTAGTTACACTGTTACGAGGATATGAATCAGCAGATAGGATTTTTTACCATGGCTTGATTTTGTTAATATGGTAGTAGTCCCTTGTTTCCCATAGCCAGGCCCAGACCATGTCCTCACTGTAAGTTAAGCCAGATACTGTCTGTATCTCGTTCCAGGTGTTTTTTTTCCTTTGGAGCGGACCATGGAAGGTTACTTTAGTAGCCAGGAGTCTTTGTTTTCTACTGTATAAACTACCTTGAGACTTAAGTCTGATAACTGTTGGTCCAACAGGTGTTTGTGGATGTTGGACTGTAGACGTGTTTTGTTCACCAGAACCTTGATGCGTGACAGAGTAGTTACACATGTAGGTATACAGTCTGAAAGCTACATGTCTAGGATGTATACAGGCTCTTAACAGCCTATGCATACCTGCTACGTAAACCTCTAGCTCCCTGACCCAAACAGGGCCGGCTACTGTAGCGTACGAAGGGCCCACAAATATGATGAGCCACTGGGCGTGGGCCCCCTAATAAATCTATTCTATTTTTGCGAGCCGCCAGTTAAGTTCCTGAAAGCCACATGCAGCTCTCAAGCTTCGCAGTGACTATCACTGGTGCAGAGTAAGACAGGCAGGTGCAAAGGCTATTTGCATATTGATGGAAAAATATAGGAAATACAGGATAGGAAAGAAAGAAAGATTGATCAAATTTTAACCCAACATGTTCTGTAGGTATAATAAAACCAATATTTAATTTAGTAAAAAATAAATGGGTAAAAACACAAATATATATATTTTAAGGCTGACCCTATTTAGTCGACTAGTCGATTGTTTGGTCGATAGCCTGTTGGTCAACCAAGATTTTTTTAGTCGAGCAGTTGGCAAATATATACCTAAAATGTATGGCACACAAGACACCTGTCTGATTCATACCTGTCTGAGTGGACTAATTCATTGTGGAGGCAGCGGGGATGGCACACCAGTATCACCAGTAGTACTTTTTGGGTGGTTAATTTCATTCCATTTACGAGTTGTCAATTTATGAATTGTCTTTTATTTGGAACACTCCTGTCAATATTGAGTAAGGACGTGCACCTGATTACGCATATAGAAGTAGGCCTAGGCTACCTGGCCTGCGCACAAAATTAGGCTTATAAATGTGCCCATTTGGGGATCTGATAGTATTTCTAATTGTCTTAACTCACAACTCTCAGTCGACCAACAGCCTATCAACCAAACAATGGACCAGACAACTAAATGGGGTCAGCCCTAATATATACAGTATAAGGGCTGTATAAACTCTGCGCCTCAAACAGCAAGTAAACAAAGTCTGTTTTTACATCCATCCAATATTTATTTTATTCGGGGACAGCCCTACTATATATATTTTTTTTTTTCCACTGACCCCCTGGCGCCCCGTTGCGGACCACTGGGGGTCCCTGGACCTCAGTTTGAGAACCCCTGAACTAGAGCATTGGCTAAGTCAGAGGTTGCAAATGCGGTCTAGACACATTTCTCTGTCTTCTGAGGCGACACTGGAATATCCATGGTTTTGTAGTGGGTGATGTCATCAGGAAGCAGGCACTCAAGTTACAGCCGTAAGGATTACACCGTTTTGTTCCCCAAAGACATATCCCACTGAACGCTTTCACAGGATCAGACTGTACCGGTGGCTTTACTCCTGCACGGCATAGAAACACACACACACACACACACACACTTTCTGTCTAGGTTCAAACATCTTCAATATCACAGGTTTTCCTATTATGGCTTGAGGAAATTATTCTTACATTTACATTTTAGTCATTTAGCAGACGCTCTTATCCAGAGCGACTTACAGTAGTGAATGCATACATTTCATAATTATTATTATTTTTTTCGTACTCTGTAACTGTATGTTTTAGATTTATTACCCTGCCAGTTTTAAATTCATATTAACTCTCACTGTAGCCTACATAACTTTATACCTTTTCTTTTATTTAACCAGGCAAGTCAATTAAGAACACATTCTTTTTTACAATGACTGCCTGGCAAGAGGAAAAATACCTTCCGTTCGGGACAAGGGCTGGGATACTACTGTGGATGTGTTGGTTCCACTTTTCTGGGCTCCGTTATTTACTTAACAAATAAGGAACACTCAAAATGTGCACTTACAAATCATCACAATTTTAATCATAATACAGCTGTAGACAGAAGTCAAAGATCAATCATCAGACATACAACTGATGTCTCTCCTGACTTCTGCCCCGAACAAAAGAAAGACAGCATCTTATATACCTGAGATCACACCTTATCCTATGTCAAACCCTGCATGTGCAGCTAAAAGAACAAGTTATGCTTAACACAAGCTTTCTGAGAACCTGTCTCAGCGGTATGCAAATCTGCCCTTGTTTCAGAGAAAAACAGAAGATGTCTCTCTGCGTCTCGCTATCACCCTCATTCCCTTTGCTCACAGACGCCGGGCTGTGGGTTTTGGCGGAGAGCTAGACACAGACAGAGGCCTCAATATTCAGCTATACAGTCAGCATAAGTACAGTGGCACGTAAGCAAATGAATAACAACATAATCAATGGTGGGGGTCTTCTAAAGACCCCCAAAATCAACTTTAACCCTACAGATATCCCAAAACTGGAGTTTTTGAATAATCTTTCCTTCATTTTCAAGGGGAACTAAAGTCATTGGAATTCAGAATGTGCCAGACAGAGAGGTTATTGGAGCGCTCAGCAGACCCTGAACTACTCTCCCTACATACTACTATTGTCACGGCTGTTCGAATGATTGGACCAAGGTGCAACGTGTTTGTAGTTCCACATTATTTATTTATTCGTGAAACGTAATGAAATACACTAAATACTTGAACTAACAAAACAACAAACCGTGACGCAGAGAGAAACAAGCACTACTCAAAAGATAATCACCCACAAAACACAAGTGGGACAAACATCAACTTAAATATGGCCTCCAATTAGAGACAACGACAACCGGCTGCCTCTAATTGGAGGTCATGCCAAACAAAAACCAACCTAGAAATACAAAACTAGAAACTTAACATAGAAATACAGAAACGGACAAACACCCCCCTGTCACGTCCTGACCTATTCTACCATAGAAAATAACAACTTACTATGGTCAGGACGTGACAACTATATATTATGGCCTACTTTGGTTTCCTTTCAACACCACAGAGTGCTGGTGGGTTCAGTTTGAGTCCTAGTGGAAGGGTTTGGGTGGAGTCGCCATAACTAACCAACATCCCTCTTGGTTTCTTGGCCTTGCTCCCTCTTTTTGTCTTTATCCATCTCTCTTTCCTCTCCCTCCCCCATCTCTCTTTCTCTGCCCCATCCTTCCTGGTCTCCTAATATCTGCTTCCCAGTGGCTAAGACATCTGAAGAGAGAGAGACGTTATACATACTTATTTTAAGTTTAGAACTACATCCTCGGTCTTCACCCTTATTTCTGGTTCTCATTTAGTGGGGAGTGGCCCAGTGCTTTGAGTCATGTGACTCAATTTAGAATGTGCTAAAACAACTCCCAACTTTTCCACTTCGTGTTGACCATAGTGCAGAAATCACAGAGTGGAAAGTAAGTTTTGATAGGGCGGTGGTGCCTGGTGCTTGCTGTAACAACAGATTAAGTTGAGGTGGTTGTGTTGATTTTGAGCTTGTATTCTCTCCATGTGTTTCTCTAGAGTCCTCTGTTAATACTGGTCATTGGAATTACAAAGTTTATCCTTCTAGTCACTGTAAACGACTACTATAGTATCATAACAAGCACCGTGCCTACTTGGTGGGCTATGTACTGCTATGCAATGTTTATTATAGTGTTGCTACGATACCAATGTCGCGATACTAGGAAGTAAGGACGCAAAGGAAACAAAACATGAAGCGGAGTACATTTCCTGAGGAAAACAGTCCTCATGTTGAAATCAAACAGCTTTATGTTGTCACCCAGAGTCAAATTTGTTTCTTTTCCAAGCTATAGCACACAATATTTCCTTTTTTTGCCAAAATCCGGTTTCGTAGTATGGCGATACTGGTATCATGACAACACTAGTTCAAGACTCTTTATAAGCTCCTATGCTCAGTCACTACATATCCCTCTGAGAGTAATATGGGTCTACAAAGCATCTCAGAGTAGGAGCGCTGATCTAGGATCTGTCCATATAATGTGATTCATTATGATCTAAAGGAAAAAGGGATCTTAGCTAGCGAACGTCTCAGCTGTCTTCACGTAACTCAACGCGTGTTCTGTGGTCGTCTAAATCCACCACGTGTGTCTCCTTCAAGCAGAAAGTTGGCCGGCACAACAGAGTGACGACGTCTGGCGCTTAACGACACTTGTTTGTTTCCATGGAAGACTGAAGTGTTTTTTTTTTAATGCAATTTCTCAACTTCCTTTAAATAGTGCCAGGTTCTTCTTCTGTCCCCTTCAGGCCAAAGACATCGTTCTTCTCGCTAGATTGTCTGGGTAGTTTATGGAACCTCCTCAAGTATCTCTTTCTTTTCGTCTTTGTCTCTCCTTTCGTTGTTCTCTCTGTATTACAAAGCAATGGAATGCTCTGTAGCTACAGTATCTGTTGTTTCGCTTCAGTGTCTATGTTTCACCTTTCCCTTCCTTCCCAACGTACAGTCTGTGTTTTAGGTGTTTCGTGCTTGTCTTAACTGCACGTAAAGGTTCTATTAGGCTAAGTCTTCATAGTTTGTAAGGTGTGAACTTTCAAGCCATGTAGGGCCTCAAGCTTATATTATTACGTAACCAACAAAGCTTGGGGACTTATAGGGCATCAACTAGGAACCTGTGACTCTAATGTGAATCTCATTCTGCTCTGTTGCCTCCAGGTCTCGCACCCTATCCAGTATTACTCCTGGGTCATGTTCAGTAGGGAGAACATGTTGTGAAATTGGGAGGTACAACCTGAATTTTTCCAATCAGAACACGTATTTTAGTTTTCCGTTGGAAAACATTTTTCTACGGTGTAGCCTGTTGAACACTACCTCTGATGTTGCTTCTCTCTCTGAATCTGCCCTGTTCCGCCTCTCTTTGTTGATATTTCTTTCTCTTGCTCTCACAGCAACAAGAGGCCGTTGCACTTCAGTGCTTTATCATCTGGGTGGACAGAGGAGAGACAGAGGGGGAATTTATTGTCTGTGACTAAGGCCTTGAAGGTTCTTGGTCAGTCCGCTATCTGAGTGGCAGAGGATGAATGAAAATAGGAGGAGACGAAGGGGAAAGGTTACCTTCACTGTGTCTCAGACAGCTCTGACATTTCCCAGATCTCCCTTTAATTGCACGCTAATGTTTCAGCACCAAATATAAGGCTCGCTTAGCCTGATCCCAGATCTGTTTGAGCTGTCTTGTCGACCTATGGACATTGTAACACTAAAGAGTGTGCAGATCTGGGACCAGGCTATGGGCCGCTTGGTTCTTTATGGTCCTGCAACAACTCCTCCTGAACCAGACACTGACCCACATACAGAACAGAAAATCTATCGTGCCATAAACAGACAGGATGGTCTGGATACTTCTACCTGCCCGTTTCTGCTATGGGATCAGCTCTGATTAAACTACTGTAACAGTACCTCTGAAGCTGAGGAATCCTCTTCAAGCTGCAGAGAAGCATGTCTTAAGTAAATAAACTCACTCTTACAATCTGTTGATCTCTGTCTCTCTCCCCCTCTCTCTCAAACACACATACACACAGTCACACATACTCCCTCCACTAAGGTTGCCTATGGTCTGAGCAATAACAGGACCCCACCCCCCACATGGGAGCTATGTTCTGTCAGTGTTCCAGGGTTGCTGTCTGTGTGTTTATCCAGCTGCCTGCTACCCTTCTTTGTCTGTTATTACAGCAGGACCACTGCACAAGTGGTGTCATTTCACGCAGGATTTCACTCAGGCAGTACGATGGGCTACCCGGTAAGGACACAAGCAGTTTTAAGCAGTACTCTCTCTCTCTCTCTCGCTCTCTGTGTGTGTGTGTGTGTGTGTGTGTTCGCGTGCTTGTGCGTGTGCATTATAAAGTTGAGAGGATAGCTTCAACAGGTCCCCATATGTCTCTGTTGAGTTATTTTCTGCTTGGTGTTGCTGCTATGTGCTGCTTGCTGTTGTTACGCACCCAATATGACATACTATGTGCATTAGGCTGACTGGGTTGGCTCTCTAATAAAAAACAAGTTGTTTCCCCATACGTCTCGGGCTGGCAATGATAGAGGATGGCAATTTTCTTTAAATTAGTATAGGAGTTGGTAGATGTTGGCAGACGTTGTGTCATGCCAATCCTTTGTGATAATGTAAACCATGGCCTGCTACACACACACACACACACAGATAACATGTCATAATAATGACTGATTAGGCTACTAGCTAGTCTTTAAACCTCTATGAAAATTGCAGTTGTTTATGAGGAACAGGGTATGTAGAAGGGAGTGCTTCTCTAGTTGTGCATTTCTACGTTCTCAAACCTCAACTAATGAAAGGTTACTTACACAGATGCGCACGCACGCACAAACACACACAAACAGCCACAGACACACACACACACACACTCAGAGAGAGAGAGATTGGTCCTGTCTGTGGAACAGTGTGTCTCTGTGTTGCTGGATTGCAGTGCCAGGGGCCTGTCTGTGTTCCTGTGTGGAGAAACTCACTCAGATGGGTCTTTGTTAGTCTGCAGCTGAGGTGCTCACACACACACACACACACACACACACACGCACACTCACAGACACGGCCAATAACAACATTTCTCTGATTTGTGTGAATATCCTCTCGCTTTGATGACTATGATTATAAGCATGCATCACTTTGAAATGCACTCTCTGAACTGGATAGTCTAATAGTTTCCATCACCTGGATTCTCTCTGTTACTACTGTGCTCCAGATGAAAAAGTATCTCTGTTATTAACACTTCTGAAGTGGTGAAGTTTTCTCTTCCAGAGCTGGGTGTTGCCAGGGACCTCACCGTAAGATATTATCACGATACTTAGATGCCGATACGAAATGTATCGCGATTCTATATGTATCGCGACTTATCACGATTCTATATGTATCGCGATTCGATATTGCGATCCGTTGGTCCAAACATATTGCTCACTACACTATATGTCTGCTATAGAGGGACAAGAGAGAGCCATGATAAGAACGAGTTCTGATCAGTCATGGAAATAAACGTGCTGAAAACATGTTGGCTCACCATTTCAAATAATAATATTGTGGCCAAGCTAAAGGAGGAGAAATACTTGTGGTGCAGGTACAGCAGACTAGTGCTAGCTAATGTTAACTACCTTTTTTTAGAGAATCGGTTATTGGAGTCATAGAATCGGTATAATATAGTCAAAATAATATTGTGATACTCTACTGTATCGATTTTTGTCCCCCAACCTTATGGTCTTGTTTGTCTACACTCTCGTCTAGTCTCTACCAAGCTGAGCCAGTGGAGTGAACATAATGACATTTCCACAGTTCATTCTGCCTGAGCTGAACTGCCACTGTACTCCGCACGGCTCCGGGGCTGTCTTCCTGTTAATCCCAATACCCAGCATGCACTGTGTGTCTCCTGTTATGGTTTGTGACAGAGTGTTAACCCCAGATAGTTAGATTCCGTGCATTTTAATGAGAGGTATGCGTACATAGTAGCCTACACACAGCAGTGCTATTGAGTTATTAGACTATAGGAACACACATCAGAGGATATTAGAGTTGCTATAGGAACTAGAATCTTCATAAAACCAGGTAGTCCCATTGAGGTCAGAAGACTTCTTTCCCAATACCTTTTCTGCTGACAAGACAACAGATGGAACTTACGGTTACAATGATTTCCCAGTTGGGTTTTACAACACACCATGGTTGGATTTATAGAGTAATTTCCTGAGAAACTCCCTTGACAATGACCTGGCAGGGTGAAGGAACATGTGTTCCTCCGTTATCACTGTGTTCCCCAGCCTAAATAAAACAGCCATGCAGGACTGGAGATAACCCCATGTCTCTGTGAGCCAGTCAGGAAACAGCAGGCCTGTACAACGACAGGCTTCCAGCCACAGACAGATGGACCAGCTGGGGATAGGGATGGACTGAAAACGCCTTTCACTTCAGGTCTATGGTCAGGTTTCTTTATAGTCTTTCATAATGGTAACGATCATCTCTGTATTTTAGTATGAGAGGCTCATTCCAGAACAAATAGAAGACATGGTTTCTGTTTGGAATGGGAGAATGCGGTGAAATGTTGAACGATGATGACACACTTAAAAGCCTCCATTACCCTGCACACAACACCGAGCGGATCTGATGAATAAGTTCCCTATTAATTCTGCTGAACTCCAGCTGAGAATGTCTTAGCACAGAGACTCCTGCCAGTACTGCGTTATCTGACAGGAAACTAGGCCATTCCATTCCATTCCTCTCCTCTGTTTCTTTTATTCTCTTTTCTGGGGGATCACTTCCTTCCTGTTGGAGATGAAAGTGAATAGAACATCTCACTGAACTGCTGCCAGAGAGGGAAGAGAGAGGAGAGAGAGGAGAGAGGGCAGGGGTCCTGAGAGAGAGAGGGGAGAGGGAGAGAGGTATACAACTGTCCCCTTTCATCTACAGCCTCCAATAACACCCCTCCACTATGCATACACATTTTGTGCCTACACATACACACTTTCATTCTCGCACATAAACAAACACACAGACAGACACACACACACACACACACACACACGCACACACACACACATACACACACACACACACACACACACACACACACACACACACACACACACACACACACACACACACACACACAGAAGAATAATGTCTTGCAGCCCTAGGTGTGAGCATGCCTGGGGATAACGCAGGTTAACATTTATTGGGAAGAATTTTATCCTGGAGGCAGAACTGGGCTATTTCCACTAGATGGCTGCAATGTCAAAATTGCCTATATTGTAAAAATTCTAAAATTAGCTTTTTGGTTTTAATTTTAGATTCGGGTTAAGCATTTAGGGTTAGCAATGGGGTACATCCATTTGAATTCAATCACTTTTTGACAGCACCCCTTTTGATTTGAACGAAACCTTCCATACATTTTTGCCCATTGTGGAAGCGCTCAGAAAGTTTCGGTTGAGATTGATATAATTTAAATCATAGATTATGGGTGTCATGATCATTGATGTAATTTCAATCATAGAAATATATTTCATAGAATGGACCTATCCCTTCAGACCACTGCAGTTTAGCTGGTACACCATTGAAATGTACATTTAATTGACATTTGAACTTCTAATTCAAATCAAATGTTATTTGTCACATACACATGGTTAGCAGATGTTAATATGAGTGTAGCCAAATGCTTGTGCTTCTAGTTCCGACAGTGCAGTAATATCTAACAGGTAAACTAACAATTCCCCAACAACAACCTAATACACACAAATCTAAAGGGGTGAATGGGAATATGTACGTATAAGTATATGGATGAGCGATGGCCGAGCGGCATAGGCAAGGTGCAATAGATGGTATAAAATACAGTATATACATGTGATATGAGTAATGTAAGGTATGTAAATATTATTAAAGTGCCATTATTTAGAGTGGCATTGTATAAAGTGACTAAGGATTATTAAAGTGGCCAGTGATTGTGTCTCAAAGTAGGCAGCAGCCTTTCTGAGTTAGTGATTGCTGTTTAGCAGTCTTATGGCCTTAAGATAGAAGCTGTTTTTCAATATCCCAGCTTTGATGCACCTGTACTGACCTCGCCTTCTGGATGGTAGCGGTGTGAACAGGGAGTGGCTCGGGTGGTTGATGTCCTAGATGATCTTTTTGGCCTTCCTGTGACATCAGGTGCTGTAGCCATCATGGAGGGCAGGTAGTTTCCCCCCGGTGATGTGTTGTGCAGACCGCACCACCCTCTAGAGAGCCTTGCAGTTGAGGGCGGTGCAGTTGCCGTACCAGGCTGTGATGCAGCCCGGCAGGATGCTCTCGATTGTGCATCTGTAAAAGTTTGTCAGGGTTTTGGGTGACAAGCCAAATTTCTTCAGCCTCCTGAGGTTGAAGAGGCGCTGTTGCACCTTCTTCACCACACTGTCTGTGTGGGTGGACCATTTCAGTTTTGTCAGTGATGTGTACGCCGAGGAACTTAAAACTTTCCACCTTCTCCACTGCTGTCCCTTCGATGTGGATAGGGGTGTGCTCCCTCTGCTGTTTCCTGAAGTCCATGATCATCTCCTTTGTTTTGTTGACGATGATTGAGAGGTTGTTTTCCTGACACCACTCTCCGAGTGCCCTCAACTCCTCCCTGTAGGCTGTCTTGTCATTGTTGGTAATAGAGCCCACTACTGTTGTGTCGTCTGCAAACTTGATGATTGAGTTACTAATTACTACCACAAAGATGACCGCCGGTCCACCCACTGTCAAATGTCAACTTAAATGGTCATATCTATTCTATTGTCTATATTTCTATGATTTCAAAAGGTTTCCTATGGAAGATTTACAGTATAATTTAAAACAACAGATATTCCCTTTCAAGACAACTGATGTTGATGTGTGGACCTCCAACCATCTTTGTGGTACTATTTGAAAGGTGAGATTATTATTTGAATCCCATTTTAATACATTTATCAGCTAAAATATGACACTATCCCTGTATTAAAGAGCATGTTGTGTCTCAACTGATGGCAGGCACAACACAAAAACCTCAGATGGTGTAAAATATGGTCTAAGCTACAACATATGCGAATATTTACAAAATCAGAGTTTACAAATATTTTGATAATTGAGGTAAAACAAAATGACATACAAAGTTTAGTTTAAATCAAAAGGAATGCTGTCAAAAAGTGATTGAATTCAAATGGCTTTACCCAGTGTGGTTAAGTGCAGGGTTAAGGTTAGGTTTAGGTTTAAAATCAGACTTTATGGCTATGCCAGCTAGTGACCACTCTGCAGAGCTGCCTCTAGAACAAGATTCATGACGAAACGCTAACCTGCGCAGATAGAATTGTTGATGAATGCCCTTGTTTGGTCTATGGGAGAGGAAATGAAAAGTTATTGTAAGGGTACATCAAGGTTCACTGGAAGACTGAAACAGGTCAAACAGCCTGTATTAACTTACTATGGGAAAAAGGAGAGGAACAACAATGTTGCAACCATGGCTGTAATTGCTGGAAAATAGATGAAATGAAAGGACATGGGAAAAAAGCTAGCTAGAGGGACAGAGAGAGGGAAGGAGTTTGATACTAGCCTCTGAAATTTGTTGACTTGCTGTGGCCGTAGATGGAATTTTCTCCAGTCTCACCACAGCTAACCTGTCTGTCTGTTTGTTTGACCCCATAGGACTCCAGCCGACATCAACACGGACGTCTAGACCTAAACACGGACGTCTAGACCTAAACACAGACGTCTAGACCTAAGCATGGCTGCTACGCTGCCATCTACGCTGCCATCTACGCTGCCATCTACGCTGCCATCTACGCTGCCATCTACACTGCCCAGACCAGACTGTCATATGGACAGGAGTGGGAGCTTATTTAAGGTAAGTTAAGCTTACTCTTGTTAGAGAGAGTACGAAGATGAGAGAGAGAAAGTGATGAGATAAGACAAGGGGATGTAGGTGATGATATTACATTAGAGAGATAGAGAGAGTTTCATACTGTCCTGGTAGAGCCTATAAGAACAACAACAACAATTCCAACAACAAGATTCTGCTCTCTCAATGTGGCCAGAAATTGAATTTCCATCAGCCTCACCATCAACTGTATGTGTTTGTGCTTGACTCCATATACACTCTCAGAAAAAAAGTATTGAATTGTACTTAACGTGGTACAAACGCTTGTCACTGTAGTGGTACCCTGTAAGGTATGTCCATTGTTCCATTAATTGTAGGTACGTAATTGTAGTCTTGCAGTTTGTATCTTAAAAGAGCCAAAATATACAAATCGGCCTTTTTAGGGTACCACCACAGTGACGAAGCCGTTTGTTCCTTTTAAGTGGAACAAAATGTACCACTTCTCTATACCAAGGCCCTCATGTGTACACGCCTCTCCGCCATCCCACTTCTGACACCAATTTAGCGAATTCGTTGGGTTGTTCCGACCGGGATTCAAACCTGCGTCCAGCAACGCCAACACCTTAACCAGTACGCCAAGAGGTACCTATTGACAAGGTCGCTCAGTGTTTGGTTAAGGTTGCTACAATATTAATTACAGCTCTTTATTGTCGCATGCATTTATGTTGCCTTTATAAAGACTTCAGAACTGGCAGCGGACATGCTCACACTTGAACTAACATAACCACAGACCATATAAATTGGTACAACATTTCCAATCACGGGTGGCCAAAAATAACTAACTGAAAGCCACGCCCCCACTAAGCCATACCTCCGATGATTGTATAAAAATGTACCATTATACTAGATTATCCGCACATGTACCCTAAAAGGTACCGAACAGTGGCATGTGGGCTCATATGTGTACCTCTGAAGGTATATTGTGTATTTTGATATTTTTGTACCCCAGGGAAAAATACTGTACCCTAACCGTACCCTTTTCTCTGAGAGTGTAGGTCTCAGATGGACTCACAGACTCAGACCTAAGCATGTCTGCTACGCTGCCCAGACCAGACTGTCATGTGGACAGGAGAGGAAGCTTCTTTAAGGTAAGTTAAGTTTACTCTTAAGTTTATTCTTTAGCTTGCTTTTGTTCCAAGGTTTATCTTATGTTGCCACATAGTGTAATAGCGCTCAAGTTGAGGACAGATGGAGAGTGTGAGGATTGAACAATGCCTGCTGCAGTCGTTGGAATCATAACAAATGCACACACAGCAACCATAAAATACAAAGACGCACGCACACACACACACACACACACACCATGGAGTAGTTGTCAGCCCTTTATGCAGTCTCTGGTTAAACCCTTTCATGACGTTGTTTCAGGAACACGGTCTATTCCTAGAGACATAATGAGCACAGTCCGTTCCATTGTGTCTTAGTTTCCTGCTGCTGTTTCTTCCATCGGTATCCTCTCCCTTCATCTCTCCCTCTTTAGTCAGACCACACTAACTGCCTCTGAGAGTTATCCAATCGTCATGTCATAATCGTTCTGTTATCCAGTCTTTATGACTGCGGTGTGCTATCCGCTATATATGCGGTAATAGAAGGATGCCTTATACTGTAACTGTTGCATATTTAGCCATATACTGTTGCTTAAGTTGATAACGTTTACACAAGGTGTCTACAGTAAATAGAGAATTGAGATGAGGTTATGGATGTGTGCAATGTAGAGAGTTACAGAGGCTTACAGAGTGAATGGATTAACTGACAGAGACGTGAGAGTGTACTGTCTCTTCTTATCTCTTTTCTCCCCCTGTCTCTCCATCCCCTCTCTCTCCCTCTCTTTCTCCCTCTCTCCACTCTCCCTAGCCCCAGTGAAAGCGCTCTCTGTAGGTCAAAACAACATAGTTCCCCATTGACTCCATCATCATGGCTTTAACTTCAGCCCATGCAGAGAATCACTTACCTCCGAATCTGCACTCCTTAAAGAGCTAGAATTAATGACGGCGTTGTTGTCCGACACAGCCCTCCCGAGAGAGAGAGAGACTGTGTGGAGAGAGAGAGAGAGAGAGGTGGAAAGAGAAAGAGAGTGAGAGAGGGGAAAAAGCATTGTATCCAATGCGTTGTGATTGATAAAAATGGGAAAAGAAGAGAAAGAAAGAGATGGGTGAAGAGTAAGAGAGAAAGATAGATAAAGAGAGAGAGGGAAGGATATGTGTTATTTTCCTGGGGCACCAGTAGGTTCGACCTCCCCAGGAAGGAGGGGTCCACCCTCAATAGGTTCAGGACTGTCCACGGCCCATGCCTGGCCAAATAAAATAAAATGTCATTAGTCATATGCGTCGAATACAACAGGTGTAGACCTTACATTGAAATGCTTACTTATAAGCCCCTAACCAACAACGCAGTTTAAAAAATACGAATAAGAATTAAAAGGAACAAGTAACTAAAGAGCAGCAGTAATATAACAATAGCAAGACTATATAAAGGGCGTAGCGGTACAGAGTCGATGTGCGGGGGCACTGGTTAGTCGAGGTAGTTGAGGTAATATGTACATGTAGGTAGAGTTATTAAAGTGACTATGCAGAGATGATGACAGAGAGTAGCAGCGGCGTAAAAGGGGGGGGGGGCAATGCAAATAGTCTGGGTAGCCATTTGATTAGATGTTCAGGAGTCTTATGGTTTGGGGGTAGAAGCTGTTTAGAAGCCTCTTGGACCTAGACTTGGAGCTCCGGTACCACTTACCGTGCTCTAGCAGAGAGAACAGTCTATGACTAGGGTGGCTGGAGTCTTTGACTATTTTTAGGTCCTTCCTCTGACACCGCCTGGTATAGAGGTCCTGGATGGCAGGAAGCTTGTCTCCAGTGATGTACTGGGCTGTACGCACTACCCTATGTAGAGCCTTGCGGAGCAGTTGCCATACCAGGCAGTGATGCAACCCATGCCAAATCCTTTCAGTCTCCTGAGGGGGAATAGGTTTTGTCGTGCCCTCTTCACCACTGTCTTGGTGGGCTTGGACCATGTTAGTTTGTTGGTGATGTGGACACCAAGGAACTTGAAGCTCTCAACCTGCTCCACTGCAGCCCCATCGATGAGAATGGGGGTGTGCTCTGTCCTCCTTTTCCTGTAGTCCACAATCATCTCTGTCTTGATCACGTTGAGGAAGAGGTTGTTGTCTTGGCACCACACGGCCAGGTCTCTGACCTCCTCCCTATAGGCTGTCTCATCGTTGTTGGTGATTAGGCCTACCACTGTTGTGTCATCGGCAAATGTAATGATGGTGTTGGAGTCGTGCCTGGCCGTGCAGTCATGGGTGAACAGGGAGTAAAGGAGGGGACTGAGTACGCACCCCTGAGGGGCCCCTGTGTTGAGGATCAGCATGGCAGATGTGTTGTTCCCTACCCTTACCACCTGGGGGCGGCCCGTCAGGAAGTCCAGGATCCAGTTGTAGAGGGAGGTGTTTAGTCCCAGCGTCCTAAGCTTATTGATGAGCTTTGAGGGCACTATGGTGTTGAATGCTGAGGTGTAGTCAATGAATAGCATCCTCACATAGATGTTCCTTTTGTCCAAGTGGGAAAGGGAAGTGTGGAGTGCAATAGAGATTGCATCATCTGTGGATCTGTTAAGGCGGTATGGAAATTGGAGTGGGTCTAGGGTTTCTTGGATAATGGTATTGATGTCAGCCATGAAAGCACTTGATATTAGCCTTCCAAAGCACTTCATGGCTACAGAGGCATTAAAGCAAGCCCCCATGTGCCTGTGGGGTGAAGCAAACCATGCACCACATTTTTGAAGTCTGTCCAATCTACAAACTCAGCGGAGGTCTACTCACCCTCAACACAGCAGGACCGGAAGCAATCGCTTGGCTAAGGGACTTTGCTTTCGCTAAATAAAATATATAAGTGGTTCCTCTATAAAAGTCATTGGGCTGAAACAGGGCTGTATTCATGCTGCCATTTAGTTCCATAGCAGGGCACTATGCCCAGAGTAGGCCATTGAAGACCTTTCATAATAAATGTGTTAATTTGACCTCATTTTCTGGGAGAAGGGTCTCTCTCAACCTCTCTCCCTGTATAATTTTCTTTCAGACTCTCTTGTTCTTTCTCTGTCTCTCTCTCTTTCCCTCTTTCTTTTTCTCTCCCTCTCCCTGTCTCTCTCTCTTTCAGACACTGTCATTCTTTGTCTTTCTCTGTCTCTCTCTCTCGCTCTCTGTTTGTCTCTCTTCAGTTTAGAACTATACTCAGCTCTGTCTTTGCTGACTAACGTTTTAAAACACGTCAGACCACCAGAGACAGAGACAGAGCTGGCTCCACATAGTCCCTGTTATAGTGTAGTAACAGGGGGAACCAGTGGTCTGTGGTTAGTGGTTTCAGTGGTCTGGACTGTGCAGCTATGGGGAGTGCAATAGATTAGCTGATCTAAGGTCAGTTTTGTGTTTTCCCCACCAATCGTTCATGATTGGATTGGGAAACCGTAAGGTGATCCTAGATCTGTGACTATTGGCGACTTCTACTCAGAACAAACGATTAGGGGGTCTGTGGTGTGGGAAATATTTCCACCTAGTGGTCAGATTATGTAACACAGTTGGTAAGAACCTACAGTCGTGGCCAAAAGTTTTGAGAATGACACAAATATTATTTTTCACAAAGTTTGCTGCTTCAGTGTCTTTAGATATTTTTGTCAGGTTTTGCTATGGAATACTGAAGTACAATTAGAAGCATTTCATAAGTGTCAAAGGCTTTTATTGACAATTACATGAAGTTGGTGCAAAGAGTCAATATTTGCAGTGTTGACCCTTCTTTTTCAAGACCTCTGCAATCCGCCCTGGCATGCTGTTAATTAACTTCTGGGCCACATCCTGACTGATGGCAGCCCATTCTTGCATAATCAATGCTTGGAGTTTATCAGAATTTGTAGGTTTTTGTTTGTCCTGGCCATGGACCCAAAATATCAATGTTTTGTTCCCCGAGCCACTTTGTTATCACCTTTGCCTTATAGCAAGGTGCTCCATCATGCTGGAAAAGGCATTGTTCATCACCAAACTGTTCCTGGATGGTTGGGAGAAGTTGCTCTCGGAGGATGTGTTGGTACCATTCTTTATTCATGGCTGTGTTCTTAGGCAAAATTGTGAGTGAGCCCACTCCCTTGGCTGAGAAGCAACCCCACACATGAATGGTCTCAGGATGCTTTACTGTTGGCATGACACAGGACTGATGGTAGCGCTCACCTTGTCTTCTCCGGACAAGTTTTTTTCCGGATGCCCCAAACAATCGGAAAGGGGATTCATCAGAGAAAAGGACTTTACCCCAGTCCTCAGCAGTCCAATCCCTGTACCTTTTGCAGAATATCAGTCTGTCCCTGATGCTTTTCCTGGAGAGAAGTGGCTTCTTTGCTGCCCTTCTTGACACCAGGCCATCCTTCAAAAGTCTTCGCCTCACTGTGCATGCAGATGCACTCATACCTGCCTGCTGCCATTCCTGAGCAAGCTCTGTACTGGTGGTGCCCCGATCCCGCAGCTGAATCAAATTTAGGAGACGGTCCTGGCGCCTGCTGGACTTTCTTGGGCGACCTGAAGCCTTCTTCACAACAATTGAACCGCTCTCCTTGAAGTTCTTGATGATCAGATAAACGGTTTATTTTAGGTGCAATCTTACTGGCAGCAATATCCTTGGGGGCAGATTTATCTTCACTATGGAAATAGCCTGTCAGATAAGATAGAGGTTTATCCATCAAACACTGTTGGCCTGAGTCACTTCCTCCTTCCTCTTTGTCCCTCTCCTTGCCTGCATCCCAAATGGCACCCTATTCCCTATGTAGTGGGAAAAAGAGTCCATAGGACTCTGGTTAAAAGTAGTGCACTACATAGGGGATAGGGTGTCATTTTGGGACGTACCTTGTGTTACCATAGCTAGCTATCATCCAGATGTTTACGCTTCCCTAGATAAGCATTAGATTAGGAGACGTTTAGCCTTGTTAACAAACGTGTTTATTGTATCTGTGAGAGAGAGATTGTGTGTGTGTGTGTGTGTGTGTGTGTGTGTGTGTGTGTGTGTGTGTGTGTGTGTGTGTGTGTGTGTGTGTGTGTGTGTGCGTGTGTGTTTACCATCAGTAGTATGAGTGTGTGTGTGTGTGTGTGTGCGAGTACGTGCGTGTGTGTGTGTGTTTACCATCAGTAGTATGTGTGTGTTTGGGGGGGGGGGGGGGGGGGTTGTCACTGTGTTTCCTGTCCCAGGGAGGGAAGTGAGGTATACACAGGAAAAGTGACTAACCATTTCCCTGCTCCTGGCTTTCTCATGTTGTGCCTCCCTATCTGTTTGTGAGGGACACTTCTCCATTTGCTCTCTATCTCTCTACCTCTCTCTTTTCATTCTACTTTTCATTCTACTTTCAAACTTTCTCAATGTCTGTTTTCATTCTTTACCTCTACCTTGATCACTCTAGATCTCTCTCTCCATCTTACTCACAATACTGTTTCGTTTGCTCTCACTTTCTCACCCTCTCCTCCTTTTCTCCCTCTGTCTCTGACCTAGTCCCTCTTTCCTTCTCTCCCATGTACACTTGTTCAGTCCCTCTCTTTCTCTCCTCCTCTGTGTGTAGCTGATAGACACGTTTGCGTTGGAGATAGGGGAGCTGAAGCAAGAGATGGTCCAGACCTCCCCAACAGAGGACAGAGACCCATACCCTATGGTTCTACAGGGGTAAGTCCAATCCTCCTCTCCTCCTTTCATCCTCTTCTTCTTGCTTCTTTATCTTATTAGGACTCTTAGTACACATTTTTGTCAATGTTTGAATATAAGGTGTTGTGATTCCTTTCAACAATGTAGTTGGATAGAGTAACACAGACATTTAGTGATGGGGAGCCTTGAGTGAGGCAAATGAAAGGGATAGTAGACTACATTTCATTTGCGTCACTATTCACATCCTTGATGGTTTTTTGTGGGACACTGCATCATGTACTCTTTCACCAAAAGATGGAGACAGCGCCTTATTTCCTCTTCTCTCTCTCTCTCTCTCGCTCACACACACACATTCTCTCTCTCTCTGTCTCTCTCGCCCTTTCTTTCTCTATCAGGTTGGAGGGGGAGGTGAGCGGGGTTTACCTCCAGTCCTCGCCCTGCGCTGGCGCCAGTGGTGAAAGGGATTCCGGGTACGACTCCCTGCGTAGGCGGATGAGCGTGCTGGACAGACTGAGGCATACGCACCCCGTGTGGCTACTGCTCACGCTCAGTGACACGGAGGCCACACGTATACTGCTGCAGCAGCCTCCAGGGGTGAGAGGGTCAAGGTTCAAAAGTCATGAGGTCACAGTATGACCTCTGTTATTGTCGGGCTTGTATATTATCATTTTCGAATACGAACAGAAAAGGTGATTAAAGCCGATGGACAGGTGTGAACATGTGGATTAGGGTTGTCACTGATGTGGCTCTTTGAAAGGTCAACCCTTAATGAACCTGTCTGTCTCTCTCCTGTCCAGGTATTCCTGGTGAGGAAGTCATCCACTCTTCAGAGGAAAGTTCTGTCTCTAAGGGTCAGTGAGGATGATGCCTCAGGAGGAGCCAGCGTCTGTGACTTCCCTGTCAGAGAGAGTCAGTACAGTGAGTGTCATAATGGAATAGTGTGCAGCCTATTTATTTTCTTTACTAAACCTCTATTCATCCAGCAGTGACGTCCCAAAGCCCAGCTAACGCTCCTGATTGGCTATAGTACAACACACAGCCTCGTCATTCAATTCAATTCATTGAACCTTTATTTATCCTAACATTTCAATTAAGAGAAAAAAAATCTTATTTACAATGACGACCCGGGCTAGTACCTAAACCAAATGATGAATTGTCTTTTGCAAAAGGAGCGTTTACTTATAGCACATTCAGCTACTGTGCATAGTTTATCAACAGATGCATGACTCAGCATGTTTTCAATTCACCCAGCTGTGCATTTCTCAGACAACAAAAAGCCTATACAATGAATCATACCATGACCGTACTCATAGGTCACCTACACTACTGTTCAAAAGTTTGGGGTCACTTAGAAATGTCCTTGTTTTTGAAAGAAAAGCACATTTTTTGTCCATTAAAATAACATCAAATTGATCAGAAATACAATGTAGATATTGTTAATGTTGTAAATGACTATTGTAGCTGGAAACGGTTTATTTTTTATGAATTATCTACATAGGCGTACATTATCAGTAACCATCACTCCTGTGTTCCAATGGCACATTGTGTTGGCTAATCCAAGTTTATCATTTTAAAAGGCTAATTGATCATTATAAAACCCTTTTGCAATTATGTTAGCACAGCTGAAAACTGTTGTCCTGATTAAAGAAGCAATGCAACAGGCTTTCTTTAGACTAGTTGAGTATCTGGACCATCAGCATTTGTGGGTTCGATAACAGGCTCAAAATAGCCAGAAACAAAGAACTTTCTTCTGAAACTCATCAGTCTATTCTTGTTCTGAGAAATGAAGGCTATTCCATGTGAGAAATTGCCGTACAACGCTATGTACTACTGGAAGATTTGTAGAGGGTAAAGGGGATTTTGAAGAAGGAAGGCTATCACTCCATTTTGCAACGCCATGCCATACCCTGTGGACGGCGCTTAATTGGAGCCAATTTCCTCCTACAACAGGACAATGACCCAAAGCACAGCTCCAAACTATGCAATAACTATTTAGGGAAGAAGCAGTCAGCTGGTATTCTGTCTATAATGGAGTGGCTTGCACAGTCACCGGATCTCAAACCTATTGACCTGTTGTGGGAGCAGCTTGACCGTATGGTTCGTAAGACGTGCCCATCAAGCCAATCCAATTTGTGGGAGGTGCTTCAGGAAGCATGGGGTGACATCTCTTCAGATTACTTCAACAAATTGACAACAAGATTGCCAAAGGTCTGCAAGGCTGTAATTGCTGCAAATGGACGATTCTTTGACGAAAGCAAATTTTGAAGGACACAATTATTATTTCAATTAAAAATCATTATTTATAACTTTGTCATCGTCTTGACTATATTTCCTATTCATTTTGCAACTCAATTCATGTATGTTTTAATGGAAAACAAGGACATTTCTAAGTGACCCCAAACTTTTGAACGGTAGTGTACCTTTAACCATGTCACATCCTGCCTTTACCTCAAAACTCACACACACACACACATACATACACACACACACACACACACACACACTCTCGTTTATGTTTACGTTCCATAGACGATTCATTTGACTTGTTTCACGCTTCCACCACTGCTGAAAAATGTGACTCTCTCTCACATTGCTCAAAGTGAGAAAAAAAATGTTTTAAATGAAAACAAAAAATAAATACAAATAAAACATTGCTCAAAGTGCTAATCTTGATCGTAAAACAGTACTGCCTTGACACAGACACACACAGGCACACATAAACACACACACACACACACACACACTGTATTTATTGCAGGGAAAATCTTATGAAAATCTCGTGTTCTCTTTGGAGAGACATGTACAGTTTTTGTACTTTACTGCACCGTTGGGGTTACAACAGAACAACTTCATGAGTAATGGGATAGTAGTAGCGCCAGGGAATGATCACATACCAGATGTGCACGTTGGATGTCTAGGAATTTTCCCCTTTTGAATGTCAACATAAAGTGTCTTCCCTGGACTGGTTTTGGCCTTTTGAATGTGGGTTGGATTTAGCCTCAAATGTTTAATTGTCCAAACTTGCATATCCAACTACTTAGAATTAAATGTAATGGGCATGCCTGCTAAGTAGTATAATAGAATGGACATTAACCTAACAGAACAATTGGGAGAAATTCCTCATATATTTCAAGATGGAAGCTAACCAAGACTAGATTTGGCTGTGCCTTGTAATGAAGTCTGAACAGTTTTGATATATTCTCTGTGTTCTTCCTCTGGTTGCAGCCTTTTCTCTGGAAGGATCTGGGATCAGTTTTGCAGACCTGTTTCGCCTGGTGGCCTTCTACTGTATCAGCAGGTACAGTAATGTTCTCAAAGTTTTCTCTCTCTCTCTGTTTTTCTCTCTCTCTCCCTTTTTCTCTTTATCTCTCTCTCAGTTCAGTTCGTTTGTTTGTTTTGTATACGTTTATTGTGTTTCCCTTCTTCACCAAATAAAAAGAAGATGAGTATATATTTTCCCGCTGCGTCTTGGTCTTTACCCTACGACACCCGTGACACCGTTTCTAAAGACTGTTGACATCTAGTGGAAGCCATAGGAACTGCAATCTGGGAGATATTTATTTGTATATCCCATAAACTATCATTGAAATGGCCTGTGACCTCAAAAAATCATTTTCCGGATGGATTTTCCTCGGGTTTTCGCCTGCCATATTAGTTCTCTTATACTCACAGACATTATTTTAACAGTTTTAGAAACTTCAGAGTGTTTTCTATCCAATGCTACCAATTATCCTAGCTTCTGGGCCTGAGTAACAGGCAGTTTACTTTGGGCACGTCATTCATCCGAATTTCCGAATACTGCCCCCTAGCTCTAAGAAGTTAAAACAATCCTTGCTGCTTTGTTCTGTGCAATCTGCAGCCTCCTAGTTTCACTTGTTGATGCATGTCCCCAGACCACAGAACAGTTTTTTTTACATAGATTAGTTATTTGAGACGACCATGATAAGCAGTTGTCTAGCTGCACTCCCAGTAGTTTGCTTTCTGCCACTTCCTCAATTTGTACTCCCTTTTCCTAGTGGAACAGACCAACATAACTTTGGTTTTCTGCGTGTTTAAAACAAGTTTGTTCCGGCAAATCCACTCCCTGATATTCTCCAAATCTCCTTGTAAAGCTTGCTGTACCTGTTGAACTGATTGTCTTGCTGTATAAATTGTAGTATCATCTGCAAATATAGTAGCTTGAGTTTCTGATAAGGCATAAGGAAGGTCGTTGGTATATATTAAATAAAGAAGTGGTCCAAGGCAGCTGCCCTGTGGAATTCCACAGTTTAAAGCATGGGGGGAAGAAAATGAACCATTGATATAGGTGGACTGTTTCCTGTCAGTTAGATATGACTGTACCCAATTCAATACTACCTCCTTAAAACCGTAATGCATTAATTTTGTCAAAATTATTTCATGATCTACTAAATTAAATGCTGCACTAAAATCTAAAAATAGTACACCCACTAACCTGCCATTATCCATAGCATTGAGCCACTGGTCAGTCATGTCAACCAATGCAGTGGTAGTGGAATGTTTTTTGCGATAAGCATGCTGATTGGCTGTAATCAGATCATTCTTTTCCATGTACTCCCATATTTGTCTACTCACAATACCCTCCAATATCTTACTGAGTGTAGGGAGTAGACTAATTGGTCGACTATTGGCAGGAGTAGCGGGTTCTTTGCTGTCTTTCGGAATAGGACACAGTTTAGCATGCTTCCATACATTTGCAAACATCCCTTTTTCCAGTGACCAATTAAATATGTATTTCAGTGGAGCTGCAATCTGGGGAGCAGCATAGCGAAGTAAAAAATAGTCCATAAGATCATAACCTGTAGATTTACTATCGGGTACCATGTGTTAAGTAAGTAGTAAGCACTCAGGACATAGCTTGTCTCAACTGCTCTCTTCTCACTTCTGGTTTTAGACCAGCTTCATGCCAGCTGGGCAGACAGACAGCTCAGAGCTACAGACACGTCAGAGCTTTGTTTCAACTGAGAAATAGAAACTGAAACATTAAACAACTGTAATGTCAGTAATGTCCAATAATGACAAAACACCAACTTACAGTAAACATACAACAATACCCCACTAGTGGAATGACATAAAACCCTTGTGGTTAGGAAAGTAGTGCCACTGTGCCAGTAATGTCCAGTAATGTCCAGTAATGTCCATTAATACCCAGTAATACCCAGTAATGTCCAGTAATGTCCAGTAATGTCCAGTAATGTCCATTAATACCCAGTAATACCCAGTAATGTCCAGTAATGTCCAGTAATATCCAGTAATGTCCAGTAATGCCCAGTAATGTCCATTAATACCCAGTAATGTCCAGTAATGTCCAGTAATGTCCATTAATACCCAGTAATACCCGGTAATGTCCAGTAATATCCAGTAATGCCCAGTAATGTCCAGTAATACCCAGTAATGTCCAGTAATATCCAGTAATGTCCAGTAATACCAAGTAATACCCAGTAATGTCCAGTAATACCCAGTAATATCCAGTAATGTCCAGTAATGTCCAGTAATATCCAGTAATGTCCAGTAATACCCAGTTAATACCCAGTAATGTCCATTAATACCCAGTAATACCCAATAATGTCCAGTAATATCCAGTAATGCCCAGTAATGTCCAGTAATACCCAGTACAGTCCAGTAATACCCAGTAATGTCCAGTAATGTCCAGTAATATCCAGTAATGTCCAGTAATACCCAGTAATACCCAGTAATGTCCAGTAAGACCCAGTAATATCCAGTAATGTCCAGTAATGTCCAGTAATATCCAGTAATGTCCAGTAATACCCAGTTAATACCCAGTAATGTCCATTAATACCCAGTAATACCCAATAATGTCCAGTAATACCCAATAATGTCCAGTAATATCCAGTAATGCCCAGTAATGTCCAGTAATACCCAGTAATGTCTAGTAATACCCAGTAATGTCCAGTAATGTCCAGTAATATCCAGTAATGTCCAGTAATGTCCAGTAATATCCAGTAATTTCCAGTAATGCCCAACACAGCACAACACAGTTTCAATCTGGGAAAAATACAGAATATAATGATATACTTCACTATCATTAGCGACAGGAGTTTTTGTTATTCACTTGACGTGACTAGGAAAAAACTCCAGGCCGAGTTAAAGTTCATTAATAACAAGGGACCTAGTAGGGAAAATATCCTCAATAACTTGCATATGAAATTTGTCAGTAGAAGGAATGTTTTAGTCAGCATATTGTGATTGCTAGTGAAGAGATTCACCAGCTGAGGCCTCAAGGCTCTGTTAGTTGGCATTGAGTTGACTGTAACAACACAGTGATGTCACTCTCTTCCTCATCTCTCAGCTCTGGTGTTCAGGCTGTTGTGTTTGCTTTGACAAACTCCTTCTATCACCCTGTGACATCACCCACCCTGAGGACAGAACACAGGTCCAGCTAGCAGGAGATACAGACTGGGAAAGTCCACTCTTGGAACCTCCAGAATATCTGTTGGACATTATAGACATAGTTGGATCATTCTCTCTCTTCTCTTTTCAGGGACGTCCTTCCCTTCACCCTGAATCTCCCAGAAGCCATTGCAGCCTCCAAGACTCAGAAGGACCTGGAGGAGGTGGCCCAACTAGGAGCAGGTACTACAGTAATAGATGGGTAGAATGTGATCAACTCTATTTTCTTCTCTGCTTAAAGGGATAGTTTGGGATTCTGGCAATGAGGCCCTTTATCTACTTCCCCAGAGTCAGATGAACTTGTGGATACCATTTATATGTATCTGCGTCCGGTATGAAGGAAGTTAGAGGTAGTTTCGCAAGTCAATGCTAACTAGCATTAGCACAATGACTGGAAGTCTACAAAAACAGCTAGCATACTGTTCCCATAGACTTCCAGTCATTGTGCTAATTCTAGTTAGCAATTGCGCTAACTCTAATTAGCATTAGCTAGTGAAACTACCTCTTCCTTCATACTGGACACAGAGACTTAAAAATGGTATCCACGAGTTCATCTAACTCTGGGGAAGTCCCAGACTAAACTATCCCTTTAAACCCCTTTAAACCTGGCGCTGGAGATAATGAATATGATGTTGAAAAGTGGAGAATGTCCCCAAAAGGGGGCTATAAGCCAATGAATTATCCGATAGTAAATTGATATAGAAGGAAACAGCATAATTGTATTTATTTATAAATGTATTTCATATTGTTGAAGGCAGTATATCCAAATGGGCTGTGTCTCCTTGAGTACATACATGCATAACGTCAAAAAGCCCCTCATTCCACAGAGTGACATTTCTATGTGTAAAGGTGCTGCGGCTACTGATACCGTCTATTAGTTTGATATGTTAGTTAACTCATACTGACCGGTGTGGTCTGGTTTCATGGCAGGTTTAGTTAGTCACTCTGTCATGATATTCTTAGTTTCCTTCTGTTGCAACTCCAGTGTGTGAGTCAGTTTCCTCCAGGCAGGCTGTATAACTCAGGGCTGAGGAGGAGGAGGAGGAGGAGGAGGAGGAGGAGGAGGAGGGTGTGGTGACTGGAGTATTATACACACAGGCACGAACACACACACAGGCATGGACGCAGGCACACACAGCAGTCACAGGTTTACTCTGACCCCTCGTGTATGCATGGTTACACTAGGAGAGAGAGAGAGAGGGAGGGAGGGAGGGAGGGAGGGAGGGAGGGAGGGAGGGAGGGAGAGAGAGAGTACAGGATGTAGTGTGATTCTACATGAGGATCTTTTGTTAGTAAGCTGACACAATCATTTAGGGAAACGCTCTTCTCCAATGGACAGGTTCTATTTCAAATGGATATTTGTGTCTATGTTATGGAATCTTCGCAGAGACAGAGTCTGTCCAAGGCTCAGAAAGTAGTGGAGGAAGAAATGTCCTTTGAACTGTCAGTAAAGCTTTCTGCAGGAGATCCATCCAGACTATTCCCCGAGGGGGAGGGGGGGGGGGGGGGTCACTGCTAAACCCAGCCCAGGATGGTGCACTCTGGGTTGGGTAAAGAGCAGAGAGAGGTTGCCTGAGGTCATGTTTCTCAAGTGGGCATTTCATCAATACCACCGAGTTTTTTCCGGGTGTGTTGCTGTGCAGAGGGTGTGTGTGTGCTTGTGGAATTCAATGCATACAGAACGTGCTTCGCAGTCCTCTAAAGTAACTTATGGAATCATTTATAACAGTCTGTAGATTCTATTACATGAATGCCATTATTCTGTAAAGCATTTCTTGGTGTGTGATTGTTTGTCTGGATGAGTTAGCTCAGAGACTTGTGTACCAAGTGCCAGCAAACAATAGACTGATTCAGTGGATACAAGTGAAAAAACAGAAGAGACGATCGTAACGGAAACCAATGTCCTGCATTGCAGCAGGAAACTCGGTCAAAGAGAAGGGAGGTAGAGGGCGATCAGGAAAGAGGAGGGCCTACACACTACTGGAGGCCTGTCCAGTGTATAGACTCCTCCCACCACCCCTGTGGAATTTGCATGTGTGACTCCCTCTCCGTCTCTCTGTCTCTCTGGGTGTGTGTCTGTCAGGACAGCATTCTTGAATCAGTGCTGGGCGATGCAGGGCTGAGCTCACCACGTTCTCCGCTGCCTCAGAAGAGCGTAGGATCACAGAGGAAAAGAGAGAAAGAAAGAGAGGGATATAAAAAGGTTGACTGCCTAACTACAGTGCTACTTGCACTATATTGTGGATGTGTCAGTGAACTGGAGGATAAAGTAAGTGGGAAAGGGGTGTTGATGGTAGTTCCTGTGGGTGTTTATGCATTTTTTTTGTGTGTTTGGGTCAAGGTTAGGGCTAGGTGGTTTGTAGGTTTCTGTGTATGAAGGTATGTATGTGTCTGTGTATGAGGGTATGTATGTCTGTGTATGAGGTATGTATGTGCCTGTTTATGAGGGTATGTATGTCTGTGTATGAAGGTATGTATGTGTCTGTGTATGAGGGTATGTATGCGTCTGTTTATGAGGGTATGTATGCATCTGTTTATGAGGGTATGTATGTGTCTGTTTATGAGGGTATGTATGTCTGTGTATGAAGGTATGTATGTGTCTGTTTATGAGGGTATGTAAGTCTGTGTATGAGGGTATGTATGTGTCTGTTTATGAGGGTATGTAAGTGTCTGTTTATCAGGGTATGTGTCTGTGTATGAGGGTATGTATGTGTCTGTGTATGAGGGTATGTGTCTGCATGAAGGTATGAAGGTGTCTGTCTGTGTGTTTGAATGGTTATCATGACTTTGAGTGTTATTGGGTCAGGTTGTGGTTAGGCAGCTATTGGAGGTTTTTCAATGTATACAGTGTGTAGACTCTGTTAATGATTCCTAATCTCTTCTCTCCTGTTAGGATTCTGGCACTCTGCTCTAGGCAGCCTGCGAAGGACAACCTCTCCCTCTCGCCCTCCACCTCAGCGCCCTGACAGAGACGGTGACAACCAGGGTGCAGAGAGGACACAAGTGAAACAGAGTGTGACTCGCCACAACAGCGTTCCTCCAGCTCGTCCCCCTTCCTCCTCCTCCTCTCGCCTGGAGAGAAGCCAGTCCAACGGGGCTCTTTGCTTCGTCAACCCCCTCTTCCTCCAGACTCACCGGCGGCTTGAGGAAGACCCTCCATCCTCTTCCTCCTCTCCTTCCCCCTACGTCACACACTCCACTCCCAGCCCGGGAACTACCGGTGGGACGTCTTCGGCCCCTGTCACGGACCCCAACGTGAACAGGAAGTCACGCCCACCTCGGCCCCCGCCTCCCCATTCCCTCTCATTCCCGCCCCCCCGTTCCCTCTCCCAGCGCCGCCAAGCTCCCCCTCCCCCCACCCCTCTACCCCAGAAACCCAAGAGCAGCATGCCCGAAACGCCCACAGCCATTGTTGTCACCAGGCAACCACTGCAACCCTCATCCAATCAGAACCTTCGCCCCACCCCTCGCCCTCCCATGGGTGCCAGGCACAGCAGCCATTCCAAAAAGACGACGAGCAGCGCCGCCATCCCTGTGCCCCACCAACACCCTCAACACCCTCTTCCCCCACGCCCCAAAAAACCTGACATTGACGCCCACCGGTGCCACATTGCTCTTGATGACGAGACTATCGCCAAGGCTCTGTCCCGTGCCAAGCTTCCCCCGTGCCAGGCACCGGCCATACCCGCTCCCTCCATAGTGGGAAATGGTGCTGGTAGCCCTCCCAGCCCTCCAGATAAGACCCCCAGGCGAGAGGGACAAGAGGGGAGGCTGAGCGACATGTCCATCTCCACCTCTTCCTCAGATTCTCTGGACTACTCCCACCCTCCCATCTCCCTCCCCGCCAGCCCCCCTCTCAGATTACGGCATGACCTTGGCAACAACAAGGACAGCAGCGACGACGAAGACCTCTGTGACGAAGAAGAGGAAGACTACGGCGTCAGCCTGGAGAACGACCTGGACCAGGGCCTCCGTCCTCCCTTCAAAGCCAACCGGAGAGGGGTCGGGGTCAAAGTTGCGCTGAGCTTCCGTAAAGTTTCTGGAGTCTTCAGCACGTTCATGACCCCAGAAAGGCGAGCCGTGAGGAGGATAGCAGAGCTCTCCAGGGACAAGAGTTCCTACTTTGGATGCCTGGTTCAGGATTATATCAGTTTTGTACAGGAGAATAAGGGGTGTCATACGTCAGGCTTAGACCTCCTGCAGACCCTCAGACAGTTCATGACCCAGATGAAGGCCTACCTGACGCAGAGCTCCGAACTGGACCCGCCCATCGAATCACTCATACCCGAGGATCAGATAGGTGAGTGTGTGTGTGTGTGGGGTTGTCTTTATAGCCTACTGTACATATCATTGAAACTCACACTACAAGGAAGCTGGTGTGTGGGTAGATACATACGTACTTCACATGAACGTCTGTATGAGTGTGTGGTTGTGGGTGTTTCTCATATCCCAATTATTTGCGCATGTTGGCTCTCTCTCCGACCACTTCAGCTCTAATAGGGAAGTAACACCTAAAAACTAGTTTCACAGTGACCTAATCCACTTACAACATATTTACAGTGATAAAC
The DNA here is from genome assembly GCF_901001165.1 of Salmo trutta. Taxonomy (NCBI): domain Eukaryota; kingdom Metazoa; phylum Chordata; class Actinopteri; order Salmoniformes; family Salmonidae; genus Salmo; species Salmo trutta. The sequence goes on from NC_042970.1 coordinate 70,513,708, forward strand.
TGTCAAGACTTAGCCTGTATACATGATGAAAATTAGCCCAGCTATTTGAAGCACTCCCTATTAGTCCATGTTAAGACAGACTGGTTATAGAAACCAGTGTTGGGTTACGGAGATGCCAGTGAGATGCCAGTGAGATGCCAGTGTACCCTCCCTTCCCTACAGCCAGTTATTCCTGGCCTCTCCAGCTTGGCACAAATTCACACAGTTGTGCCAAATGCCAAGCTTCTTTCGTGGTTCAATTGGAATGGCAAAAATGGCAAAAATCTCCCAACCAAAATCCCTAAATGTCAGGGATTCTTTTAATGTGGGACCAAATATGGTATGAACTTACTAATGACAGACAATAGGTCTAGTTAGAGGAGGCTACAATACGTAGTCCTCATTTTGACGACACAGAGCTGAAGCAAGCAAGTGCTAATGTTTGACAGTGAAATTGTGATGGAGGCTGACTTAGCCAATGTTGTCAAAGAGGGTTTTCATTGAGTTTGGGCTGAATAAGTATTTGCATGAATATGTAGCCATAATTTTACACTCGTCTCTTTTCCCTTGTTCTTTGTAAACAACAACAGCCAAGCATTGTCCAGAGAAGAAGTGGTTGTTGGAGTGGTAGCTGACCTCTCTCTCTCCATCTCTCTCTCTCTCTTTCTCTCTCTCTCTTTCTCTCTCTCTCTCTCTCTCTCTCTCTCTCTCTCTCTCTCTCTCTCTCTCTGTCTGTCTGTCTCTCTGTCTGTCTCTGTTTCTGTCTCTCTCTCCCTCTCTCTCTCTGTCTCTCTCTCTCTCTTTCAGCTTAGTGGTCTAGAAACAGAAAACTGTAGTTTATGGGGCAGAGGACTGTATAATGTAAACCAATGTCTTACAGAGACATTTTTACCCTCCTAGAAGTATGCAAGGGAATAAACATAACAATAAAAGACTACCAATGCTCTCGAGAGGCCTATGCATACATTTACTAAACCAGGCACAATAACATTCTACGACCCAAAGGACAGGAACATAGGCTAGGATGTTCCGTGTTTGCCACCAGATACAATGTTTACAAGGTTTAGTCTCGACTAGTAACACAAATGGGATTCCTGTATAGACAGACAGACTGACGGAATGGTAAAAGCCGCAGGCTATGGAAGGCTTTCAGGAATAGAGAAGTGAAGTTTGGACTGTGCTCTCCTACACTCACTGTTGACATAGTATGTCAGTGTAGACTGTATACTGTATGTATAAGATGCATTAGGGAGAAATGGGTGTAGGTCCTCGTAATGTCATTTTAAAGCCCAAACTGGATCAATTTACTAGTAATTGAGGTAGGGGGGTAAAGTTGATAGTTTTACTGGTAATTGAGGAAAAGAGTGAGCATGGAGGTAGAGTAACCAAGTGTGTGTTTATAAAGGGAACCAGAGGACTGTCAACACACACAGACACCCACCGACACACATACACATACACACACAGGTTGGTTTTACTATCCAAGTGGGGACCAAAAAAATGTATTCCCATTCAAAATCCTATTTTCCCTAACCCTAACCTTAACCCCAAACCCCTAACCCTAAAACTAAACCTAACCCTAACTCTAGAGCCAGTTTTCGCTGTTCTGTGAAGAGAGTAGTACAGGATTGTACCAGATCTTCAGTTTCTTGGCGATTTCTCACATGGAATAGCCTTTATTTCTCAGAACAAGAATCGACTGACGAGATTCAGAAGAAAGAGCCTGTAATCGAACCCACAAATGCTGATGCTCCAGATACTCAACTAGTCTAAAGAAAGACAGTTTTATTGCTTCTTTAATCAGGACAACAGTTTTCAGCTGTGCTAACATAATTGCAAAAGGGTTTTATAATGATCAATTAGGCTTTTAAAATGATAAACTTGGATTAGCTAAAACAACGTGCCATTGTAACACAGGAGTGATTGTTGCTGATAATGGGCCTCTGTACGCCTATGTAGATATTTCATATAAAATCAGCTGTTTCCAGCTATAATAGTCATTTACAACATTAACAATGTCTACACTGTATTTCTGATCAATTTGATGTTATTTTAATGGACAAAAAATGTGCTTTTCTTTCAAAAACAAGGACATTCCTTAGTGACCCCAAACTTTTGAACAGTAGTGTAGGTGACCTATGAGTGCAGTCATGGTATGATTCATTCTATAAGCTAACCCCAAACTTTTGAACGGTAGTGTATATCATAAGGCCTTTCCACAAATATAACAATGAGTCAGATATTTCACCGGATGTATAAATGTGAAGCATCCGGTTAGCGTTTCCACTCACTACAAAATATGGTGATCGGAGGAAACCCAGTGGCCGGCAGTGGGAGAAGATTGAGCGAGATGGATTTTGGCCGACATTCTGCTAATTTTCTCATTGATGAAACATATGATCTCCGTACAGTTTTCTGTTTCCAAAACTAGAATCTGGAACAAACAGAGTGGACTGCGTTTTGGAGACTTTACCGTTTGCTAAAGTTGTAAAATATGTTGTTGTTTAGAAGGAGTGCAAGGGCGAATGGAGTTATTGCACACACACACTTCATGGAATAGGCGTTCCCTAACGGAAATATGCAAATAAATGCTAGAACACACCAATAGGATCTCACTAGCTCATGCTTGGTTCTGCCCACCTCCTTGATTGTTCTGCACACTATGATTCATTTGCTCCTATTGGAAACGACAGGCTCTGGTCTATCTTGGGTTAGTTCTAGAAGTCTTTGGCTTTTCTTTGAGGGCCTAGTTATACCCTAACACAGTGGTGTTAAGAATCTCCTGGTTTACAGGCCACATCAGGCTGCAAGTCACATTATGCTGGCTTGCAAAGTGATGTTAAATTTCTATTGGAATCCAGTCAGAGTTAAGATATCCAACAAGTGGAATGATTAATCACCCGTGACTTGCATTCAGAATGACTGCTAGGGTAGGAAAGATTGAATACTGAGAATACCTCAATCATCTTAACTGGAACAACCATCTCAGTAACGGGTGCAATAAATCCAACAGATTGGATGTTTAAAAACTGTATGTTATTTATCTTTGTGTAGCATAAAATGTATCAACCAATCAATGTACATGCAAAAACACAGATATTACAGTAAAACAAACAATTCTGAAAATCTCCCTGCAATAGAGCATGCTGGGAAATAGTATATTATTATTTATTGTATTTTTTATATTTGTTTTTACCTTGATTTTGACAGAGTCAATGCTGAGACCAAGGTCTCTTTTCCAGATGAGCCCTGTATAGCACCACAATACACATCAAAATACAATAAACACAATAAACCACATATTTATATACACAATAAAATATGCGTTATTATACACAACAATACACCAAAAGCAAATCATAAAAAACTAGACACATTCTTCAGTATAAAGGTCCCTTAACAGTGATGAAAGACGACTGGGTCTATGTAGAACCCTTCTTGCCTTCCAAAGAAACATCAAAGAAACCTTTCTTCCAAAAACAGTTTAGGATGTTAAAGGTTGTAGGTAGAACCATTTGGCTTACAAAGGACCCTGGTCTTCCCAAAAGGGTTCTTCTGATCAAACTGGTTCTTGGTAGATCCCTATCTCTCCACAAAGAACCCTTTTGGAACCCTTTTTTCAAAGGAGTATAGCCCATTGTAGCCCAAGGCTTACAGAGGAGGTATAGCAACATAACAAACATTGCCCAACATACAAAGGAGTCAAGGCCAGTCCTGAGAGGAGACAGGAAGCCAGCAGTAAGGAAGTGTAGAGGGACGTGTGTGTGTGTGTTTACTTCATGTGTATGAACTATTAACCAGTGTGTGTTCATCCAGCTCTCGAGTCCATGTTAATAATCTACCTACCTCTCCATGTATTCAGAATCATATTTATTTTATTAGTCATAGCCGACAGTAAAACGCTACACAGTTTTTACCTTGGTTGACATTGCTTTGCTAAACTGGCTCATTTACATATAGCAATATAGGGCTGTGTGGGGAGTTTTCTAACCTAACACTTCCCCGAACCTCCCTATTTTTCTCTTTCTTTCTATCTTTCTTACTTTCTTTCTGTCACGTCCTGACCCTAGTAAGATGTAATTTTCTATAGTAGAGTAAGTCAGGGCATGACAGGGGGTGTTTTGGGTTTTCCTATGTTTTCTATTTCTATGTTTTAGTTCTAGTTTTTCTATTTCTATGTTGGGGTTGTTTGGGTTGATCTCCAATTGGAGACAGCTGATCCTCGTTGCCTCTGATTGGAGATCATATTTAAGTAGAGGTTTTTCTTCCTGGGTTTTGTGGGTAGTTGTTTTCCGTTTTGTCTGTAGTACCTGACGGAACTGTTTGGTTGTTTTCTGTTTTAAGTGTATTCATTAAAGGAAATATGAGCACTTTACACGCCGCGCCTTGGTCCCCTTTGTACGACCCACGTTACTCTTTCTTTCTTTCTTTCTCTCTCTGTACAGTTGTGGCCAAAGGTTTTGATAATGACACAAATATTAATTTTCATAAAGTTTGCTGCTTCAGTGTCTTCAGATATTTTTGTCAGATGTTACTATGGAATACTGAAGTATAATTACAAGCATTTCATAAGTGTCAAAGGCTTTTATTGACAATTACATGAAGTTGATGCAGAGTCAATATTTGCAGTATTGGCCCTTCTTTTTCAAGACCTCTGTAATCCGCCCTGGCATGCTGTCAATTAACTTCTGGGCCACATCTTGACTGATGGCAGCACATAATTGGAGTTTATCAGAATTTGTAGGTTTTTGTTTGTCCACCCACCTCTTCAGGATTGACCACAAGTTCTCAATGGGATTAAGGTCTGGGGAGTTTCCTGGCCATGGACCCAAAATATCGATGTTTTGTTCCCCGAGCCACTTAGTTATCACTTTTGCCTTATGGCAAAGTGCTCCGTCATGCTGGAAAAGGCATTGTTCATCACCAAACTGTTCCTGGATGGTTGGGAGAAGTTGCTCTCGGAGGATGTGTTGGTACCATTCTTTATTCATGGCTGTGTTCTTAGGCAAATTTGTGAGTGAGCCCACTCCCTTGGCTGAGAAGCAACCCCACACATGAATGGTCTCAGGATGCTTTACTGTTGGCATGACACAGGACTGATGGTAGCGCTCACCTTGTCTTCTCCGGACAAGTTTTTTTACGGATGCCCCAAACAATCGGAAAGGGGATTCATCAGAGAAAGTTACTTTACCCCAGTCCTCAGCAGTCCAATCCCTGTACCTTTTGCAGAATATCAGTCTGTCCCTGATGTTTTTCCTGGAGAGAAGTGGCTTCTTTGCTGCCCTTACTGGCACCAGGCCATCCTCCAAAAGTCTTCGCCTCACTGTGCGTGCAGATGCACTCACACCTGCCTGCTGCCATTCCTGAGCAAGCTCTGTACTGGTGGTGCCCCGATTCCGCAGCTGAATCAACTTTAGGAGACGGTCCTGGCGCTTGCTGGACTTTCTTGGAAGCTCTGAAGCCTTCTTCACAACAATTGAACCGCTCTCCTTGAAGTTCTTGATGATCTGATAAATGGTTGATTTAGGAGCAATCTTACTGGCAGCAATATCCTTGCCTGTGAAGCCCTTTTTGTGCAAAGCAATGATGACGGCATGTGTTTCCTTGCAGGTAACCATGTTTGACAGAGGAAGAACAATGATTCCAAGCACCACCCTCCTTTTGAAGCTTCCAGTCTGTTATTCGAACTCAATCAGCATGACAGAGTGATCTCCAGCCTTATCCTCATCAACACTCACACCTGTGTTAGCGAGAGAATCATTGACATGATGTCAGCTGGTCTTTTTGTGGCAGGGCTGAAATGCAGTGGAAATGTTTTTTTGGAATTCAGTTAATTTGCATGGCAAAGAGGGACTTTGCAATTACTGCAATTCATCTGAACACCTCCTAACATTCTGGAGTATATTCAAATTGCCATCTTGCAAACTGAGGCAGCAGACTTTGTGAAAATTAATATTTGTGTCATTCTCAAAACATTTGGCCACGACTGTACAACCTCTCTTTCTCTCTCTCTCTCTCTCTCTCTCTCTCTCTCTCTCTCTCTTTCTCTCTCTCTCTCTCTCTCTCTCTGTACTCCCCTTTCTCTCTCTCTCTCTCTCTCTCTCTCTCAAGCTCTCTGTCCCTCTCCCTCTCTCTCTTTCTCTTCCTCCCAGCTCTGTTTTCCTGGAAAACCCAGCATTGCTCATGTCACACCAAAAAGCAGTCCTCCTCTCTAGACTTCTGCTACTCTCAGGTTTTCCACACAATAGGCCACTAGATTAATTTGGATAAAGGTCTTGCATGATAGTGGTGTTAACAAATGCAAATGTATACAAACGTTAATGAGGTTATAACATAATAATAACCAGTTGAAATAATAGAGGCGATTAAAAACTACTGTTCAGTACCCAGCTGCCGGCTACGGTTCATGGGCTCTGTCACCGCTAGTTAATCAGCAGCAATGTATGAGAAACAGTTATTTACTTGAAAAGGTTGCACCGCTTCGCTGACACTGATTTTCCACAGTTTGAGGTCAGATGAAAATAATAGAATAGCCTACGTGATGCATGTAGGCTATTGTTTTATCAAACTGTGTACTTTGTGTTCAAGGATGTACTATCCATTATACTCCTGAGGATCTTGAGGCATTTGATGTCCGTTAGTGTGCAGGTTATGGCTGGGTTATGTTTTAGGGCGAGGCAGTGAAAGTAGCTCTTCACAGCTTACGCACCATTGTACAATAAAATGCTATTGCATGGTCGAATTGCATCTGGGTCAGTTGAGGTTTTTAATGGTTATGGATGGTATTTATTTTATTGCACGACGTTTTACAGCGTTTAAGTTTACCGTTTTATTGCGGAAAAGCATTTGCATTTGCATGAGATTTATCCCTTTAAAAGTTTTAAATGTGAAGCTCTTATGTAACGGAGAGTTTTACCACATCCTCCTAATTGTGTGAAACATTGATTGAACTCCAAAAAAGACGAAGAAAGCCCTGCACACAACAGTGTGTCTTGATCCAGTTTAGATTGATTGAACTCTATTGACTGCACAATATGGCCTAATGGGTGCACTTGCAAGCCAGTGTGGGGAAACAGTCACTAACTCCCAATGTGTCTGTGTTTTATCTCTAGACTCTGTCCTGGAGAAGGCCATGCACAAATGTGTGTTGAAGCCGCTGAAGGGCGTAGTGGAAGTGGCCCTGCACGACTTCCAGGTGAGCTTTGTCTTCCATTGCAGCACCTGTTAGAATCATAGTTGATTCTGAAAGTTAGTAGAATGTTAGCCAAGGAGCTCATGTCTTTTAACAGGATATATTGTATATGCAGTGTTTACACTAAGGAGAATCCTGAAGTTGATGTCATCATAACCACAGGTCTGAGAGGTTTTCTCCCCTTCTGGTAATTACATTTCTATGATGGAAATAGAATAAATAGAAGGAACAATGATCATAGAAATATAATTATAGATGGCGATCATGACCATGATGATGATTCATAACCTTGTTTGTCTAGTAATTCTATATCTATAACCATAACCTTGACCTTCCTCTCTCTCCTCCCATTTAAGCATTGGGGCTTTGTCACTTCTAATAGCTCAATTTCTACGCTCATAACCTTCTCCTCCTTCCTCTCCTCCTAGGTGAGCAGTGGAGGCTGGCAGCAGCTGAGGGAGAACCTGGCCCTGGCTAGGACCCGGAGGCCCCAGGACCTGGGTGTGGACGGGGCCGTGCCCCCTTACCCCATGGCCATCGAGAAGATCCGCCACAAGTTCCACAACATGAGGAAGATGTACTCCCCGGATAAGAAGGTGTCGCTGCTGCTCCGAGTGTGTAAACTCATCTACACCATCATGCAGGATAACTCAGGTAGGTGGGATTGGGGGGAGGATGTGTTTTGGGAGAGAGGGTGCATGTGCAGAGAGTCTGGATGAGTTCCACATATTTGTCTATAGTGTACCTGGTTGTGTATTATATACTTCTCAAAAAAATGAAGGGAACACTTAAACAACACATCCTAGATCTGAATGAAAGAAATAATCTTATTAAATACTTTTTTCTTTACATAGTTGAATGTGCTGACAACAAAATCACACACAAATAATCAATGGAAATCCAATTTATCAACCCATGGAGGTCTGGATTTGGAGTCACACTCAAAATTAAAGTGGAAAACCACACTACAGGCTGATCCAACTTTGATGTAATGTCCTTAAAACAAGTCAAAATGAGGCTCAGTAGTGTGTGTGGCCTCCACGTGCCTATATGACCTCCCTACAACGCCTGGGCATGCTCCTGATGAGGTGGCGGATGGTCTCCTGAGGGATCTCCTCCCAGACCTGGAATAAAGCATCCGCCAACTCCTGGACAGTCTGTGGTGCAACGTGGCGTTGGTGGATGGAGCGAGACATGATGTCCCAGATGTGCTCAATTGGATTCAGGTCTGAGGAACGGGCGGGCCAGTCCATAGCATCAATGCCTTCCTCTTGCAGGAACTGCTGACACACTCCAACCACATGAGGTCTAGCATTGTCTTGCATTAGGAGGAACCCAGGGCCAACCGCTCCAGCATATGGTCTCACAAGGGGTCTGAGGATCTCATCTCGGTACCTAATGGCAGTCAGGCTACCTCTGGCGAGCACATGGAGGGCTGTGCGGCCCCCCATAGAAATGCCACCCCACACCATGACTGACCCACTGCCAAACCGGTCATGTTGGAGGATGTTGCAGGCAGCAGAACGTTCTCCACGGCGTCTCCAGACTCTGTCACGTCTGTCACGTGCTCAGTGTGAACCTGCTTTCATCTGTGAAGAGCACAGGGCACCATTGGCGAATTTGCCAATCTTGGTGTTCTCTGGCAAATGCCAAACGTCCTGCACGGTGTTGGGCTGTAAGCACAACCCCCACCTGTGGACGCCGGGCCCTCATACCACCCTCATGGAGTCTGTTTCTGACCGTTTGAGCAGACACATGCACATTTGTGGCCTGCTGGAGGTCATTTTGCAGGGCTCTGGCAGTGCTTCTCCTGCTCCTCCTTGCACAAAGGCGGAGGTAGCGGTCCTGCTGCTGGGTTGTTGCCCTCCTACGGCCTCCTCCACGTCTCCTGATGTACTGGCCTGTCTCCTGGTAGCGCCTCCATGCTCTGGACACTACGCTGACAGACACAGCAAACCTTCTTGCCCCAGCTCGCATTGATGTGCCATCCTGGATGAGCTGCACTACCTGAGCCACTTGTGTGGGTTGTAGACTCCGTCTCATGCTACCACTAGAGTGAAAGCACCGCCAGCATTCAAAAGTGACCAAAACATCAGACAGGAAGCATAGGAACTGAGAAGTGGTCTGTGGTCCCCACCTGCAGAACCACTCCTTTATTGGGGGTGTCTTGCTAATTGCCTATAATTTCCACCTGTTGTCTATTCTATTTGCACAACAGCATGTGACATTTATTGTCAATCAGTGTTGCTTCCTAAGTGGACAGTTTGATTTCACAGAAGTGTGATTGACTTGGAGTTACATTGTGTTGTTTAAGTTTTCCCTTTATTTTTTTGAGCAGTGTACATGATTGGGATCAATTCCATTTCAATTCAGTAAATTCAGGAAGGAAACTAAAAATCACTTTTTCTTAATTCTTCTGTTTGATAAAATATATATTTTTTTTATATTGAAATTCTATTGACCCCCAACCCTGTTTTATCTGCATGCTTCTGAGTGTGTGTGTTTTCATCTGACCACACCTTTCCTATACCTCACCTTGCCTTTCCCCGCTGTGTAACTCTCTCTCAGGGTGGATGTACAGGGAGGATGACTTCCTGCCCATGCTGGCCTACGTCCTGGCCCATTGTGACATGCCTTTCTCTCTCTCTCTCTCTCCCGCTCTCTCTCTCTCTTCTCTTGTCTTCTCTTTTCTTTCTCTCTCTTTTCTCTCCTCTCTCTATCTCTCTTCTCTCTCTCTATCTCGCTCTTTCTCTCTCTCCTCTCTCACTCTCGCTTGTCTCTCTCTCTCTCTCTCTCTCTCGTCTCTTCTCTTCTTTCTCTCTCCCCTCTCTCTCTCTCTCTCCTCTATCTCTCTTCTCTCTCTCTCTCTCTCTCCTCTCTCACTCTCTCTTCTCTCTCTCCACTCTCTCTCTCAATTCCCTTCAATTCAATTTGCTTTATTGGCATGACGTAAGAATGTACATATTGCCAAAGCTTACTTTGGAGATGTACAATATTAACATACAAATAATAATAATCTCTCTCTCTCTCTCAGGGAGGATGTATGGAGCAGATGACTTCCTACCGATGCTGACCTATGTCCTGGCCCAGTGTGACATGCCTCAGCTGGACACTGAGATCCTCTACATGATGGAGCTGCTGGACCCCTCACTGCTGCATGGAGAGGGTAGGTCTACCATCACACAATGACACTGGATTCAATACCACAGTATACAGTTTACATGGACTGATCATTGAAGAGGGGAGGTCTACCTGTCTGTCTCTCCTCCAACTGATCTATCTCTACCTTTATCTGTCAGAATGAGCCAAGCTCGTGTTGTGTGTCATGCTGCTAAGCGACCCAGTGAACTATCCGTCTTGCAAGGTTTTGTGGTGATAGATTTCACCTTCACACAAGTACAGGAGGCAGTACAGGAGGCAGTACAGGAGGCAGTACAGGAGGCAGTACAGGAGGCAGTGTCTGGACTGACAATAGATCTGCCTGGCCCAATCATAGTCCAACTTCAGGAAGTTGGGTCAGGACAACACGATCTGGTCAGTTCTCCAGTGTGTCCGTATCATAAACCAAAGTAAAAACACAGCCCTACCTCACTTTAACTCACAGTAATATTAGATCTAAACAGGTCTATAATAAATTACATCTAGAATCTTAGTACACTCTACCTAACATCATTGTTTTCTGCAATAAACATGCAATTTATCTCAAAATCAAGTTCATAACCATGCATATGTGTTAGTTCAGGTCGTGCAGGGCAACTACAGGTCAAGTTCAAGCCCAGACTGGAAGGCAGGCTTGGTAGGAAACAAGTTTGTTCCACAGGAAGACGATGTGAATGGGAATGTTCATAAGGTGTGGGTGGGTTCCCTTGGAAAGGTATTGTCCCTCTAGTTAGTGGCTTCCTGATGATTATCTTACCAGGGCACTTCCTCTAGTCCAGTGTCCTGTTCTCAGTCCCAAACACACTGTAGGAGTGCAATGCGATATTCTCACGTATACACCAGAATGTATTCTTCACCAACATACAAACCGTATATATGTCATTTTCCACCTCGTATAGCCTCGTTGACACATTAACACGTCCACAGTCTGTCACGACTTCCGCCGAAGTCGGTCCCTCTCCTTGTTCGGGCGGCGTTCGGCGGTCGACGTCACCGGCCTTCTAGCCATCGCAGATCCACTTTTCATTTTCTATTTGTTTTGTCTTTGTCTTACACACCTGGTTTCAATCCCCCAATTACTTGTTCATTATTTAACCCTCTGTTCCCCCATGTTTGTTTGTGAGTAATTGTTTATTGTATTGCGGTCTGTATGTGTGGCCTTGTATTTATACGACGTGTATTGTGATATAGTTGAGTAAAATTGCTTTCATTACTCATATCTGCTGTCCTGTGCCTGACTCATCTCACCAGCTACACACAGACGCTTTACACAATCAAACTACAGCATGTCCATATTGACATGTATTATATTTATCTTCCTGGGTCTCCTCCTTCACTGCCTGCTCTCCCCTTCTCCCCAACCTTCCCTCTCCCAGGTGGCTACTACCTGACCAGTGCGTACGGGGCCATGGCTCTCATCAAGAACTTCCAGGAGGAACAGGCAGCCAGGGTCCTCAGCTCCGAGGCCAGAGACACCCTGCACCAGTGGCACCGCCGACGCACCGCCCAGCGCACGGCACCCTCCGTGGACGACTTCCAGGTATCGCCCTGAACCCCATCTGACCCCCAGGCAGTGAGTTTGAAAGAACGCCCCCCCCCACCCCGAGACGGGGACTGAGTCTGCATGGCTCCAGTGTGAAGTTTCCCTTAAGTACAGATCTAGGATCAGCTTTCTTTCCCCCAATCCTAACCTTAACCATTAGTGGGGGGAAATGCAAAACTGACCCAAGATTAGCGTCAAGGGGCAACTTCACTCAACACCAATCTGCATGAGAAACGCCAGTGGTGACATGCCGAGACTATCCCTCTACATCTGGATCTGTATTCAAAAATGATCTGGAACTATGAAGACACTTTTGGAAGAAAAATATGTGTTTGATTTCCGGGTTAGGGACGGTCAAGAAGGGAGTGAGATTGAGAAGGAAGCTGATAGGTAGATGAGATAGGACTAATCTAATGCATGTGATTGTGCGCTAATGACCCATTGTCTTGGTTTTCTCTGTTCGCTCTGAAATGGCTGTATCTTCCTGTAAACGCCAGAAAACTAATAGAGGCTATAGAGTCGTATCAGAGCTACTTCATCTTTCTCCCTGTGTGTCTTAAAAAAAAAACATTCCTGTGTATTTGTGTCTCAGTTCTGATCCTGCATGTGCACCTGCATATAACTGATATCCGTGTTATGTTCTCTGTCTCTCTTTGTGCCATTTTCTCCGATGTGTTTTTGCATGTGTATATTTTATATCTGTTTTGCATGTTTGCATAAATGTATTTTTGAATCAATGATACCTGTATCACATTCCTTGTATCCCTTCTCCTTCAGAACTACCTGCGAGTCGCCTTACAAGAAGTCAACAGCGGCTGCACAGCCAAAACCCTCCTAGTCCACCCGTACTCCACCACCGAAGAAGTATGCTCGCTCTGCGCCTACAAGTTCAAAGTTCATGACCCCGAGAACCACGCCCTCTTTCTCATCACTGAGGCAACCAGTCAGCAGCTTGCCCCGGACACACACCCCCAGCGAATCAAAGCAGAGATACACAGCCACCCAAACTCGCAACCCTTCCATTTTGTCTACCGCAGAGTGCCCAACCTTAACCTGTGTATACCAGCTATCCCAGCTAACCAGCACAATGGCAACTGCCTACTGCCTAGCCAATTGGATGACTGAAACTTAATTGAAATGAAATAAAACGTTATTGATCCCTAGAGGGGACATTGGATTTTTCACTAGTGTACAAACACATACAGGGACAATTCAGACTCATACATCAGAACACATAGACCTGAGAGCACTGATGGATGGTGGAACAACACAATACCTGACTGCTGAGACTGAGGCAGTCCTAATATGGACACCACACGGTTATGTGGGAATGATACTGAATGGTGATACTGAGGATGTCCTACTATGGACACCGCACAGGTGTATCCATAGAATGGTAGTGAATGGCGGAAATTGAAAAAAATGCACTGTATGTTTCAACTATAGGGTCAGAGAATGTTGCTGTGTGTTGTGAAGGGATCCTAGACTACTCAATGGAAAAAGTAGTTCCTATTGTTCTAAAAGTAGACAGAAAGAGGAAGCAGGTGTGGAGAGAAGTGTCTGGTGTCTGCATGTATTTCACTCTCTTTTTAGGGATACGGCACGTGAGCATCAGGAGTTGGTTGGTCAAGTCCAGTGTCGGGTCAGCTTGGACTTTGTGTTTCCTAAAGAAGGAGCACAAAATGGCCGCCACAGGAGCCCTCCATACTCTGATACGCGTGCTCTGAGAACTGACTGAAGTTTCTAGTAGTATGACTGGGGCCTGAAGTATACTTTTTAAGAAACACCCTTGTCCAGACTCTTTTGTGAGGTCATCGGACCAGGAAGTTCTCTTACATCACATCCTCACTGTCTGTTTTCGCTACAAGGACAAATGTACATGCATGCTCCTCTTGAAGAAGTCAGTGTATCTGACTGTGTCTTCTTCTAACACTGGGACCTGGTTAGAGAACGCAGAGCTTCTGCTCCTTTCCGGTGCTTGACTTGGGCAGGAGCTCATCGGAGCTGAGTACCGGCACCTCAAATGTTCTGCTGCTTGAGCTCCTGTTCCTCTTATAGAATATTAGCTCAAAAGTATTGTGGAGCCCCTGCACCTGAATTTTAACAGTACTGGCACCCAGAATCAAATCCAGAGCTGCTGCTTTCTGTCCATGTCAACACATAGAATGGGATGACCTGACTGTGTGATCTCACAGTTGTCTTTTACATTACTTCTGGGGCTCGATTCAATCCGTATCGCCAAAATTCAGCGCTATAGCGGAAGGTTGACGTTTATTGTTATGAGTCTTGCCATGGGGGCAGCAGTGAGCGATTTCCGCTAGATGGGCCAGCTGCAAAGCCAAAATTGTCTATTTCGTAAAAATGTATGAAGACTAAATGTAGCTTTTTGTTCTTAATTTAAGGTTAGGGTTAGGCATGTGGGTTAGCAGTGTGTTTAAAGTTAGAGTTAAGGTTAGGGTTAGGTTTTTATGACTTTGTGGCTGTGCCAGCTAGTGACCACTATGTAGAGCTGACTCCATGGCAAGATTCATGACAATAAATGCCAACCTGCATTTAGCATGCTTGAAATTTAAAGGCAATTTCTGATTGAGCCGACAAATGCAGTTTACCATGAATGCAGTCTCCATAAACGTGGGAACATTGCCATTAAATGTAAATCGCGCTATAACTTTGAACTTCAGCGAAATGGATTGAATTGAGCCACCCCACTGGGCACAAACTGGTTGAATCAACGTTGTTTCCACGTCATTTAAAAAAAAAGAATACGTTGAAACAACGTCGATAGACATTGAATTGACGTCTGTGCCTAGTTGTCCTGGTGTGATGTGTGAAGAAGCTAAACAGATGCTTTGTGACGGTTGGCTGGACTTTCATGTGGATTTGGCAACCCCTATAAGATAATTGAAGAATGGCTTGCAGCAGTATGGACATCATATCAACTTGCATACTCTTGAGTCTACAACCTAACTGCCATTTGCAACGCCATTATATTCAAACAAAAGAGAAACCTGCACACTGCTCTTGCTGGTATTACTTATTTTGAAATATTACGCTTTAATAAGAGCAAGAGCAATGTGCAGGTTTCTCTTTTCTTTGAGGTTATCGTATTCCCTCGCACCTGCAACCAGATAACTCAGATGTGCGAGTGCTTTTTTGAAATAAGAAATGCAATTATATCAAATTATACAAGTGAATATATTTTTCTGTAACATTTTGTATTATTATTTTGCTGCAGTTGCTGGTCAACTGGAGACAACGTAAAAGTGTAGATTGTGTTTTTATAGGAAAATTCTATTTTATTTGGATTGAAAACATAACCAGTGTGTTCCTGAGATCATTTCCCCCACATGGCGTTCGATTTTATGCCAGTAAATTAAACCAATAAATATTTTGGAGACAGAATCTGAATTGACTCAACTAAACGTTTGTCTATACCAGCTGCCTCAGCAAATGGGAATGACTGTATTCGAAGTTGTACTAGAAAGTTGATATTGTATTGGTTGACGAGAATATACTCTTTTTGTTTCTGTCTTATCTATAGGGGTCACTGGCTGATTCCTTATCAGCTATTGAGAAGAGATTACAATCTAAACTAATTTCCCCCTGAGGATTAAGAAAGTACAATCTCATCTCAGTCAGTATTAGCGTGTCTTACTGAGAGAGTTTGGTGATCTCTAAAAAGGGAACGGTCAACAGTTTTATTGAGATAAGTATTGTACAGTCAGTTGATATAATGGTAATCATTCGGTTACAACATAACCATTTCTAACCATTTTAATACTGCACATACAGAAATTCTCCTCACACACTTTGTGATTGCTAACACCTGCATGATTTTTTCCATCACTGTTTTGCTGTATTCAAATCTGACAAGTAGAAACGGATATCTAGTATGTTCGAATGATATTATGACACTTAATTATGACACTGCAATGCTTAAAACACTACTGCTAAACCAACCAAACTGTATTTCTGATCATGTATATGTTCTGGGGGATTTTTTTATTTATTTTTCGAATTGTAATGCAAAGAAAGTTGATGAAATGGGGGGGTGGGGGTTAACATATGCGAGATGGTATTTGGGTGTCCTCTCCCAAAAGCCCTGTAGCCTTTCTTTGACTATTGCACCCATTAAAACTCAATTTCCCTATTATGGTGTTCATTTGTTGACCTTAGTGACCATTTGTTGCCATGCTGGACTAAAGTAGGAATGAATATACAGTGAGGGAAAAAAGTATTTGATCCCCTGCTGATTTTGTATGTTTGCCCACTGACAAAGAAATGATCAGTCTATAATTTTAAGGGTAGGTTCATTTGAACAGTGAGAGACAGAATAACAACAACAAAAAATCCAGAAAAACACATGTCAAAAATGTTAAATTGATTTGCATTTTAATGAGGAAAATAGGGATTTGACCTCTCTGCAAAACATGACTTAGTACTTGGAGGCAAAACCCTTGTTGGCAATCACAGAGGTCAGACGTTTCTTGTAGTTGGCCACCAGGTTTGCACACATCTCAGGAGGGATTTTGTCCCACTCCTCTTTGCAGATCTTCTCCAAGTCATTAAGGATTCGAGGCTGATGTTTGGCAACTCGAACCTTCAGCTCCCTCCACATATTTTCTATGGGATTAAGGTCTGGAGACTGGCTAGGCCACTCCAGGACCTTAATGTGCTTCTTCTTGAGCCACTCCTTTGTTGCCTTGGCCGTGTGTTTTG
Organism: Salmo trutta; assembly: GCF_901001165.1. NCBI lineage: Eukaryota > Metazoa > Chordata > Actinopteri > Salmoniformes > Salmonidae > Salmo > Salmo trutta. The sequence continues at coordinate 70,530,300 of NC_042970.1, forward strand.
GGTCATTGTCATGCCGGAATACCCATCCACGACCCATTTTCAATGCCCTAGCTGAGGGAAGGAGGTTCTCACCCAAGATTTGACAGTACATGGCCCCGTCCATCATCCCTTTGATGTGGTGAAGTTGTCCTGTCCCCTTAGCAGAAAAACACCCCAAAGCATAATGTTTCCACCTCCATGTTTGACGGTGGGGATGGTGTTCTTGGGGTCATAGGCAGCATTCCTCCTCCTCCAAACACGGCGAGTTGAGTTGATGCCAAAGAGCTCCATTTTGGTCTCATCTGACCACAACACTTTCACCCAGTTGTCCCCTGAATCATTCAGATGTTCATTGGCAAACTTCAGACGGGCATGTATATGTGCTTTCTTGAGCAGGGGAACCTTGCGGGCGCTGCAGGATTTCACTCCTTCACGGCGTAGTGTGTTACCAATTGTTTTCTTGGTGACTATGGTCCCAGCTGCCTGAAGATCATTGACAAGATCCTCCCGTGTAGTTCTGGGCTGATTCCTCACCGTTCTCATGATCATTGCAACTCCACGAGGTGAGATCTTGCATGGAGCCCCAGGCCGAGGGAGATTGACAGTTCTTTTGTGTTTCTTCCATTTGCGAATCCCTTTGGCCCTGCAGTCTAAGGGGGATGGAAACGAGACCCGTAACATAACTCATGCAAATTATAATAGTGAAAAGGGACAGTGTGAACAAAAACCACAGACAACTTAAATCTACCGTCAAACACTAATGGTTTATTGTTTAAACACACGGTAATGGGGTGTGGGAAAGGAAAGAAACAATAAATCCAAAAACACCCATAAGCTAGTCTACCTGCTTCAACAACCGCCAGCTAACTAACCAAAAATACAGTGGGTGGTCCGCCCAGTTCTAACTAGTGCATTTTGACACTGTTTTCCTACGTGTAATGTAGGCCCATGGGCGACTTGTCTTGTTACCCCCTTTTCCCACCATCAAACAAACAGTCAACACTTTAACAAACCAATACTCACAGGTACCAGACAAATGTGACATGTAGGTGCAAAACACAAGAGAGAGGGAGAGATTAAGTAACAGAGAGATTGAGTTTACAAAGACAGAGAGATATTGAATGACAGAGAGATTGAAACACAGAGATCGAGCTCCAGAGAAAACAACGGACTGGGGTTTTAAACCAAGGGAAAGGGATGTGATAGCGTAATGGAAAAGGAGCAGGTGTCTTCTGATTAGCGATTGATTGATGACTGATTGGGGAATGATGATTGCCACCTGTGAGGGGAGAAGGAGAGAAAAGAAATACACACACAGGATACACCCTCAGGATACCTGTATCCATAACAGCGAATAATCGCAACTGTTGTCACCTTCTTACCAAGCTGCTTGGCAATGGTCTTGTAGCCCATTCCAGCCTTGTATAGGTCTACAATCCTGTCCCTGACATCCTTGGAGAGCTCTTTGGTCTTGGCCATGGTGGAGAGTTTGGAATCTGATTGATTGATTGCTTCTGTGGACAGGTGTATTTTATACAGGTAACAAACAGATTAGGAGCACTCCCTTTACGAGTGTGCTCCTAATCTCAGCTCGTTACCTGTATAAAAGACACCTGGGAGCCAGAAATCTTTCTGATTGAGAGGGGGTCAAATACTTATTTCCCTCATTTAAAATGCTAATCAATTTATAACATTTTTTACATGCGTTTTTCTGGATTTTTTTGTTGTTATTCTGTCTCTCACTGTTCAAATAAACCTACCATTAAAATTATAGACTGATAATTTCTTTGTCAGTGGGCAAACGTACAAAATCAGCAGGGGATCAAATACATTTTTCCCCTCACTGTACAATGACTGCCTACGCAGTCAAACCCGGACGACGCTGGGCCAATCACGGCCGGTTGTGATACAGCCTGGAATCGAAACAGGGTGTCTGTAGTGATGCCTCAAACACTGAGATGCAGCGACACTTTGCACTGTAGACCGCTGCGCCACTCAGGAGCCCATAGATTTGACCATAGAGATCCTCATTTTATTAAGTTAAACCCTTCTATATGGAGTTTTGTCCAAATGTATATATGCTGTCTGGAGTAGAATTCTGTTCATTAGCATGTTCATACCACACCAATCTAAGGGTTCTATTCAACCTGTATCGTTGAAGACTGCGCGACAAGTCTGGGGGGGATTGGTAAAGGTGAAAACGTCTTCAAATGGATTATTCATTTATTCAGTCCCACTATAGGCCCCCAATGATGACACATCCTTGGTTAAACAAGAAAACACAATAAGGTCATTATGTAAAACATAGCATCACCCTTCTCTTCAGTAAAGGCTACATCGTATACTGTAACGTCTTGACATTGATGTGCAAAAAAATACTGCATGGACTTCGAGGTTACTGAGCCATGGCACCGGGCTGAATGCCGTGCCTGGACTGGGCATCGGCGCAAAGGAGGACTCCGGCCATGGTGATGGGTTGGATGCCGTGCCTGGACTGGGCACTGGCGCAAAGGAGGGCTCCAGCCATGGAGCCGGTACAGGTGGCACCGGACTGGTGACACGCACTTCAGGGCGAGTGCGGGGAGCTGGCACAGGACGTACCGGACTGGGGAGGTGCACTGGAGGCCTGATGCGTGAAACCGGTGCAGATGACACCGGACTGGTGTCACGCTCTTCAGCACGCCAGTGCTGCAGCACTCTCATCGCTACCACCTCTCTCCGGAATCTTTCATCGAATTCCTCCTCCGACTCCCAAACAGGCTCTGGCACACTCCGCTGCTCGACCACCAGCTCCATGTGCCCCCCCCAAAAAAAAAATCTTAGGGTTTCTGTGGCCGTGGTCCCCGGCGTCGTCGCTGTCCTTCCATGCTCCTTGGCGACTCCTCCCATGTCCAAAACACCTTCTCCTCCATGGCACGCTGCTTGGTCCTTGCGTGGTGGGATATTCTGTCATGTTCTTCAAAATGTGCGGACCAAGGCACAGCGTGAATTGACTTCCACATGACAGTAACATCCTTTAGTTTAGTACACAGACACTGTGGTTACATCCTAAAGGGCCTCCTACTCTATAAAATTCGATATAATTAACTTTTTCAAGTTTAGGCACTTCTTTAATAAGTCTGTACAACGGTCAATTCATTTGTTTGAATGAATGCAAATCCCAGTCTGCGTCCGAGATAGCATCCTGTTCCCTTTACAGTGAACCACTTGACCAGAGCGAGTACAGAACTTGAAGATCAAGCCGAGACGCCAAGATCAACCCCGTCAAGCGAGTCAAGACCTCTCTCAATCGTTGATTCTAGAACAAAGAATAGTGTTACCACCATAGACACATAATCCTACAAAACAATGTTCTCATTACATCCCTATTCTAACAGAATTGTCCACTGAGGGGCCACACAATCCAATTATGAAAAGTTGACACACACACACACACACACACACACACAGGGATCTACAGCCACAAAAGTCATTATAAATAAATTACTATCATCATTGTAAGCTTTGATGGCATCAGTACTTACTCTAGAGTCTGTAGATTGTAGCGTTGGTTGTCCCTGATATCGGAGAGAATTCTCAGTCCTTCTTCTCCCGTGTCATTTCCCATCAGGCCTAGTTCTGTGATGCTGGAGTGGCTGGACTTCAGGGCTAACGCTAGGGAGGAGCAGCCCTTTACTGTGATCCCACAGCATCTCAGACTGGGGGGGGGGGGGTGAATGTGGGGAGAGAGATGGGGATAGAGAGAAAGAGTGGAGAAGGTCACCAGAGGGAGAAACTATCTTCAATTTGTTTTGGTCAACAAGACTACATGATTTGTACGAGTGATTTCTAAGTTATTATACCAAGTCATTTTGTGAATATGCTTATAATAATTCATTGTTTGAAGAGCATGCAGTGTGATATTTTTTTAAACATTTTAGTCATTTAGCAGACGCTCTTATCCAGAGCGACTTACAGTAGTGAATGCATACATTTCATACATTTTTTTTTCTGTGCTGGCCCCCCGTGGGAATCGAACCCACAACCCTGGCGTTGCAAACACCATGCTCTACCAACTGAGCTACAGGGATGCCTGATATCATAGACCAAGCCGTGAGCTTTATAACTCTCTAATGATGTTACTTACAGCAGTCTCTCTAGTGTACAACACCTGGACGTCAGTCCCGTGTAGAGAGTCTTCACACCGCGGTCTCCCAGGTCGTTTCCAGAGAGATCCAGTTCTTTCAGGTTGGTGAGGTTGGAGCTGAGAGCTTTGACCAGCACCCCACAGCATTTCTCTGTCAGTTTACAGTCACTCAGCCTAGGTGGGGAGAGGTAATTACATTGAGAAAGTTGCCCCCCCTCACACACACGCTAGGTCTAACCGTTGCAGAACTCACCTGAGGGTCTCAAGTGAAGACAAGCAGAACAAGACTTCGGCCCAGTCATCCGAGTCGCCCAGATGGTTCCTGCTGATGTCCAGCTCTTTGAGGATAGAGTTGAAATGAAACCCTCTGACTAGGGTGATGCCACAGCTCGCCACACTTGAGAGACAGGGGTAAAGAAAAAGAAACTCTTCAATATTCAGCTCCAGTCCTAGATTCAAAATATTGGCTTTCAGAGACTTTAAGTGTTCGCTTTAGACTGCCTGGAGAGCTAGATTGGAGGACAGGGTTTGCACTTTTGCGACTATTCTATTGGTTCCATTGTGCCAGGCAAGCTCAATCAACCCAAGTCTGAAAAGTATTTGAACTAATTTCAAATAGTATTTGAACCAAAGTCTGTCAGCTTACATGGAGTAGGGGCTAGGGGAGAGTGGCCCGTACACTCTTGGTGGGGTAAGCTAGCTTACATGAGTTTCTCCAGTTGACAGGTGGGCAGTCCGAAGGTTTTACAGAGCATCTTGACCCCCTCGTCCTTCAGGTTGTTGTTGCTCAGGTTGAGCTCCCTCAGACTGGGGATGTTCACCAGACATCCAAACATGTTCTCACAGCATTTCTCAGTGAGCTGACAACAGTACAACCTGGTGGTGGAGGGAAAATATATGGTACATTTACTACAGTGAACATTCCACTTTAGAATCAGTGAGGTGGAATGTGTAAGTGTACTACAATACTCCAGACAGTACTCACTCCAGTTTGTATATCTGGGTTGACTTCAGTATGTCCATGAGCAGCTCCACCCCCGTGTCTCCCAGGTCGTTCATGCTGACGTCCAGCTCTCGCAGGTGTCTGGGGTTGTCTATCAGCAACACCGCCAGAGCGCGACTCAGCTCCAGGCCCAGCTTGCAGTTTGAGAGCCTAACGAAGAGAACTTCATTTGCATCAAACCACAGGATAAACCCATAGGGGAACATGAATGGTAGAATGGTGCCGGAGAGGATGGCTGACGTTTTAGTGCCCCTAACCAACTGTGTTATTTTGTTCGTTTTTTAGCTGTAGACCACACTATCTACCTAGAGAGTTGTCATCTGTATTTTTCGTAGCTGTCTACCTACCACCCCAGACCGATACTAGCACTAAGACCGCACTCAATGAGCTGTATACCGCCATAAGCAAACAGGAAAACGCTCATCCAGAGGCGGCTCTTCTAGTGGCCGGGGGTTTTAATGCAGGGAAAGTTAAATTCATTTTACCAAATTTCTACCAGCATGTTAAATGTGCAACCAGAGGGGGGGAAATCAACTCTAGACCCGCTTTACTCCACACACAGAGACGCATACAAAGCTCTCCCTCGCCCTCCATTTGGCAAATCTGACCATAATTCAATCCTCTTGGTTCCTGCTTACAAGCTAAAATTAAAGCAGGAAGCACCAGTGACTTGGTCAATAAAAAAAAGTGGTCAGATAAAGCAGATGCTAAGCTACAGGACTGTTTTGCTAGCACAGACTGGAATATGTTCCGGGATTCTTCCTATGGCATTGAGGAGTACACCACATCAGTCACTGGCATTATCAATAAGTGCATCCATGACATCATACCCACAGTGACCGTACGTACATACCCCAACCAGAAGCCATGGATTACAGGTAACATCTGCACTGAGCTTAAGGGTAGAGCTGCCGCTTTCAAGGAGTGGGACTCTAACTCGGAAGCTTATTAGAAATCCTGCTATTCCCTCCAACGAACCATCAAACAGGCAAAGCGTCAATACAGGACAAAGATCGAATTGTACTACACCAGCTCAGATGCTCGTCGGATGTGGCAGGGCTTGCAAACTATTACATTTTACATTACATTTACGTCATTTAGCAGACGCTCTTATCCAGAGCGACTTACACTATTACAGACTGTTACGTTCCCCAGTTTCTGTGTTGTGGGTTTGTATTAGAGGTCGACCGATTCATCGGAATGGCCGATTAAATAGAGCCGATTTCAAGTTTTCATAACAATCGGTAATCGGCATTTTTGGACACCGATTATTTGCCAGCAGCTCTTCGCTGTGCTTCAAGCATTGCACTGTTTATGACTTCAAGCCTACCAACTCCTAAGATTAGGCTGGCAATACTATAGTGCCTATAAGAACATCCAATAGTCAAAGGTATATGAAATACAAATGGTATAGGGAGAAATAGTCCTATAATTCCTATAATAACTACAACCTAAAACTTCTTAACTGGGAATATTGAAGACTCATGTTAAAAGGAACCACCAGCTTTCATATGTTCTCATGTTCTGAGCAAGGAACTTAAACGTTAGCTTTTTTACATAGCACATATTGCACTTTTACTTTCTTCTCCAACACTTTGTTTTTGCATTGTTTGTTTTGGGTTTTTTTTATCCCAAGAAACCCTAGACCCACTCCAATTTGCATACCTTCCAACAGATCCAGAGATGATGCACTCTCTATTGCACTCCACACTTCCCTTTCCCACCTTGACAAAAGGAACACCTAAGTGAGAATGCTATTCATTGACTACTGCTCAGCGTTCAACACCATAGTGCCCTCAAAGCTCATTACTATGCTAAGGACCCTGGGACTTAACACCTCCCTCTGCAACTGGATCCTGGACTTCTTGACGGGCCACCCCCAGGTGGTAATGGTAGGTAACAACACATCCGCCATGCTGATCCTCAACACGGGGGCCCCTCAAGGGTGGGTACTCAGTCCCCTCCTGTACTCCCTGTTCACTCATGACTGCACAACTCCAACACCATTCAGTCTGCCTGATCAACGACGAGACAGCCAATAGGGAGGAGGTCAGAGACCTGGCTGTGTGGTGCCAGGACAACTGTCCCTCAACATGATCAAGACAAAGGAGATGATTGTGGTCTACAGAAAAAGGAGGACTGAGCGCGCCCGCATTCTCATTGACGGGGCTGCAGTGGAGCAGGTTGAGAGCTTCAAGTTCCTTGGTATCCACATCACCAACAAACTAACATGGTCCAAGCACACCAAGACAGTCGTGAAGAGGGCACGACAAAACCCATTCCCCCTCAGGAGACTGAAAAGATTTGGCATGGGTCCTCAGATCCTCAAAAGGTTCTACAGCTGCACCATCGAGAGCATTCTGACTGGGTGCATCACTGCCTGGTATGGCAACTGCTCGGCCTCCGACCTCAAGGCACTACAAAGGGTAGTGCGTACGGCCCAGTACATTACTGGGGCCAAGCTTCCTGCCATCCAGGACCTCTATACCAGACGGTGTCAGAGCACTTTTACACCCCCCCCCCCCCCCTTTACACTGCTGCTACTCTGTTATCTATGCATAGTCACTTTAATAACTCTACCTACATGTACATATTACCTCGACTAACCGGTGCCACCGCACATTGACTCTGCACCGGTACCCCTGTATATAGCCTCGCTATTTTACTATTGCTCTTAAATTATTTCTTACTTGAATTTTTTCTTTTTTTTACATTTTTTTAAACTGCATTGTTGGTTAAGGGCTTGTAAGTAAGCATTTCACTAAGGTCTACACCTGTTGTATTCAGCACGTGACATAAAATGATTTGAATACAATGACGTTACAAGTGGGGGTACACATGATCAGAACAGGTTTCCTAGCCATTGATTTTCTACCCATTGATCAAAACTCACTTCAGGATCTGCAGTTTGCAATTAACAACCTTCAGTCCGTCAACGAGGTGAAACACACCGGCTTCTCCAGGTTCATTGCCGCTCAGATCCAGCTCTCGCAGGTGCGAGGGGTTGGATTTGAGAGCTTTGGCCAGAGCGGCGAAGCCATCCTGTTTCACCCTACAGCCGGACAGTTTCAGTCTCTCCAGTCGGCAATGTGGCTTGGCCAGGCCGGCCGCCAGCAACTGTACTCCCGAGTCCTTCAGCGTGTTGAAACTCAGGTCCAGAGCTTTCAGACTGCACACCTTTGAGGTGAGCGCCGAGGCCAGACCTTCACAGAATATCTCAGTCAGATTGTGATATGACAGCCTGGTGGGAAGGAGGGTTAGGGAATCAAAAAGAACATAGCCATATTAGCAGACATTAAACCAACAGAACCTTATAATGATCATAAGACAGGTCCAACAAACCTGACTTACATCACTGTGATGACAATTATCTTGTGCGTTACAGACATTTCATATAGATATATACAGTGAGCGCCAAAAGTATAGAGTTAGTGACACATTTTTGGTTTGTTTTGTACTTCAACACTACGGATTTAGAATGATACAATGACTATGAATCTAAAGTGCAGACTGTCAGCTATACTTTTGAAGTATTTTCATCCATATTGGGTGATCCGTTTAGAAATTACAGCACTTTTTGTACATAGTCCCCCCATTTTAGGGGACCAGAAGTATTGGGCCAAATTCACTTGTGTATTAAAGTAGCAAAAAGTTAAGTATTTGGTCCCATATTCATCGCACATAACTACATAAAGTTTGACTCTACAAATTGGTTGGATGCGTTTGCTGTTTGTTTAAAATTATTTTGTGTCCAATAGAAATGAATGGTAAATAATATATTGTCATTTTGGAGTCACTAATTGTAAATAAGAATAGAATATATTTCTAAACACAATAGTTTTGGTCCTATAAAATGGGGGGAATAGCCTATGTACCAAAAGTGATTTCTAAACAGTTCACCTGATATGGATGAAAATTTTATTATATATCACATCCAAAGTGCTGGAGTACAGAGCCAAAACTACAACAAATGTGTCACTTTCCCAATACTTTTGGAGCTCACTGTAATAGCTGGTATTGTTAAATGACCAAGTACTTACGTGGCTGTCTGGGAAGCTTTGATCACTGGCAGCATCCTCAGAAGTTCCTTGTCTCCTCTCTTCTTTACTTCCAACCCAAGCATGTCTATCGGCCCAGACTCTGATGCCACTAACAGAGTGGCCAGGTCAGACCAATGTGCACGTGGGTATTTGGCATCTGGGGGGATTCCCGTCTTGAGAAAGTGCACGCCATCAGTTTCTAAAGAGCTGTCACCCAGTTCTGTCAGGCAGTTCAGCAGGTTGAGTGTCCTCGGTGAAGCGGGATTCTCCATGACCTTCTTCTTGATATACTCTACTACTTCCGTCAGTGTCTCCGACAAATTGTAGCCAGCCTCTGCAATTGACCGGATGAAGTTCTGCGAGAAGCCTAGGAGGAACCGGAGGAAGAGGTCCAGCTTTCCGTTTTCGCTCTGCAAGGCCATGTCCACTGCATTTCTCAGGTTTTCATCTTGGCTGTTGCAGGTTTGAAGAAACCACACCGCAGCAAAGAACTCCTGAATGGTAGTATGCCCAAAGTAGTAGATCTTCTTTTGGTGCAGCCCAATATCCTCCCTAAAGATGGGTATGTTCACCTTTGCGAACGCAGCTGCCACTTGGACATCAATGTTGCACTCTCGTAGGTCTTCCTCGTAGAAAACCGTGTTGCCTTTCACCAACTGCTTAAAGGCTAGTTCCCACAATGTAATAGCCATCTCCTGTGTATTCTGGTTCTGTGTTTGCAACAAGGCGAGTAGGTCAGTGTACACTGGAGTCAGAGCTCTGGGGTAACATTCTTTATCAAATAGAAATGTCTGTCTCCCGAGGAGTGACGCACAAATCGAACAGATAATAGGTATCTGGCACAAGACGTAGAGGCTTTTTGAGTACTTCAAGTAGGCAATAATTGCATTGGCCTGGTCCGTGTCATTGATTGCTCTCCTGAAGAACTCCTCTTTCTGGTAATCTGTGAAGCCTTCGATTTCAGTCACTTCATTGATGTACTGAAGAGGGATGCGACTGACTGCGTCAGGTCTGGAGGTAATCCATATGTGAGCGGCGGAGGGAAGAAGATTACCGTTAATTAGGTTTGTAAGCAGTGTCGGCACGGAGGAGGCCTCTGTGACATTGGTCACTATCGGGCTGTTCTTGAAGTCAAGAAGACGTCGGAATTCATCCAGCCCGTCAAAGATGAGCCAAATTCTGAAGTTCTCCAAGTTGGAAATTCCAGGTTCTTTCAATTCTGGGAAAAACTTGTGAAGAAGTTCAATTAGACTCAGTCTCTCCTTCAGCAAATTCAGCTCCCGGAAAGGAATAGGAAATAAGAGAGGACATTCCTGGTTTCCTTTTCCCTCTGCCCAGTTAAGAATAACCATCCGCACATGGCTAGTTTTGCCAATACCAGAGACGCCCTTTGTCAGTGCTATTCTGACTCGTTCGTTGCCTATTTCAGAATCAAAGTATAAACCTATGGGTGAGCATGTCCCTTGGTGTCTCTTCCTGTAGGCTGGCTCAATTTGAATGTACTCATGTTGGTTCCCCTCTCCACTTTCACCAGGTGGATACTGGAGATCACAATGTATATAAAATGGATGCTCAGTTTCCCCTCCTGGCGGACTTTGATACTTTTTCTTCAAGATGGCTTTGAGCTTATTGCTGAGTTTTGCCACATTGGAGGCAGAGACTTCCCTGTTAAATTGGCAAAAAAAAAGGATGTAATTTCTATACAGAGCAGGCATACCTGTGAAGAGTTTCAACCATATTGTCTGTTAACTATATATATATAGTCTATTCTTGTGAGAGCCCACCAGTTGACCCTCTTGAGCCGAATTGTCTCCCTTGCAAATGAACGACAAGATCGTAGGAGCCTTTGAGACCATTCCTATATGGTATGGTCCAGCTTGTTATCTCAATAAGTCAGTGCTAGGAACCTCTTGGTGCTAAAATCACATCTCCTTAACATGCATTTTGGTTGGTCCAATGTGACTTACAATAGTATATGCATTCCACAGGAAGTAGGGAGGCAGAGACGCCCCTCTTCATCACTTTAAATACTGTTGTGAAGGGTTGTGGAAGAGTAAACTCCTTCCCGGTCGGTAATGAATATCCTATATTGAATTCAAGTCTGATGTTTCGTTCTCAACTATCTTCATACCATCAATTCTTAGAACTTTACAGATGGAATAAACTAATGCTTATATGAACATAAAATAGGCCTACAGTGTATTCTAAATTACACATACATTTTCCATAGACTCATTTTGATCTTGTCCTCTGTTCAAATTACTGTGGTGAATGTAATTGTCTTACCTTGGTTCAGTCTGATGTTTTTCTCTCCCAGGGCGAAACATTTTCCTCAAATCAGGAGAGGCAGATTTCCTATGACCAATGTTTGTTTCCCTCCAAGGCGGAGGCAGTATCTGTGAAGAGGGCAGTAAGGCAGGCTATCGCGTCCCTCGTGTGATGAAGAAAATAAGATCCCACTACCAACCATAGACCTGTAACACAGATTCTGGATATTGTCTTCCTAACTGTATTAGCCATAGTGCTGTGTGTATGGGGCTACAGTAATGCATTGGCAAGACTGCCTCAATTCAAAGTCTGCTCACAGATTATAAATTATTTGCTAATAAATTAATTCAGTTAAATAGGCTACCTAAAGAAGACAAACTGACAAAACACATAAACTGACAAAAACACGGAGGACCTATCCATTTAGGCCCTATTTTTTCTCTCCAATAAATTCGCTTAGGATCAGCCTAAAAACACTGCAAACAAAAAACGGGGAGCTCTATTGGTACACGAATGCAGTGTAATCCCTGGTCTTCAAAACTAACAAATGGATTATGCAAGGGGGAGGGGGGGTCATCCCAAATTATTTAGAAATGCAAAAATACATCTGACTATATCGTCTGAACACTGAACTCGCTTCCGCGTTTCTTTACGTCCGTTCCTTGGTGCTGGGCTAGCCCACGACTAGCCAGAAAATAACTAGCTAAAATACGGCATGCAGTCATCCCATTGCAACTTTATCAACTCTAATTTAATAGCAAACACATAATGCAATTCCATTGTTACTTGTTGGATTTTCTCACATGATTCTAGGCCATCACTGCGTCTCAGTAAATGTACGTGTTTTAAAATAGGTCGAGGAGGTAGCTTCAAACTCCGTTGCGGTTTCCAGTCAAAACAAGGTACCCGCAAAAGTGCTAAAAATCAAGAACAGGGTCGCGTTCAGCAGGATAAAGTTTTGGAACGTCCAGATAGAAATATGCTACGTAGAACAAACATGCCTCTTCGATATGTTCAATAATGAATGACGTTCATTTCTATCTGCAATGTTCGCGAACGTTTTGCAAATGAACGTGATCCAGTTCACACCCAGTACACATTTGAGAGGTTAGATCATTTTTGTCCACCATCAATTAGGTGAAATGTAATCTCAGACCAAATGTAGCCTAAACATAATATGGCCATAGAAGTGTTGTAAAATAAAATGGTGAGATCCTTTTGAGAAGAGATTCCTGCTGGAGAAGAGAACAAGGTGACCTGGAAGCGGAAGTGTGCGTAATTCATAGGCTATAATGGCAAGACCGCGAATTGAGGTGATAGAAGCGCTGACAATGCTACGAGATTTGGATGGAATAGAGTCAGATGGAGGGGAGGAACTTGATGCTGAGATCGACTATGATGATGAATGGGGGAATTATCCAATGCTGGCTGCGATTCTGATTATGAGCCTGATCTGCCTCAGCTTCGGCGCAAGAGAGCCCGAACGATGCCCACCGTGCAAGTGTCAACAACTCAGATGGAGGGAGATGAGAAGGGGAAGGACGGCACGGTTTGGATAAAACAGTCAGTGGACAATAACCGGATCGGTTATGAGCACAGAATGGCACCCCATTGGAATCGGGCCCTACACCTTACGCCAAAGGCAGAATCGACAGAGCATTCGACAGCTTCCATTGTTTATGTGACATGCAGATGTTGCAGCACATCAAGGACTGTACTGTAGCTGAGGCGCGCCAGGCGAGAGGAGACAACACGTGGGACAAGTCTGTGGATGAGCTGGAAGCGTTCATTGCGCTCCTGTATATCCGATGACTGTACGTAGGAATGAACACGCCTTTGGAGAGCTTCTGGAACGAAAAATATGGGGTGATTTAAAAATTAAAAATAAATCCCCCGAGACACTATGCCCACGGAACCGCTTCAGAGAGATCATGCGATACCTGCGTTTTGACGCAAGAGAGACCAGACGCATGCGCCTGGAAACTGACAAATTCGCCCTGGTATCAGAAGTTTGGGACGCGTTTGTACAGAACTGTGCTACCTCTTACAATCCAGGAGTGAACATTACCGTTGAGGACCAATGGTCCCCCGCAAAAGCTAAGTGCACCTTTACGCAGTACATCCCCTACAAGCAAGACAAGTGGGTCATGAAGTTTCGGTTGGCAGCTGACGTCGACAGCAAGTACGTGCTGAATGTCTTTCCATATCTGGGGAAAGGTGAAACTCAGCGTCCTGAAAATGTGATGATGAGGCTTGTAGAACCTTACCTTGGCGAGGGTAGGAATGTAAACACAGACGAGATCTTCACATCACTGCCATTTGGCAAATAAGTTGTTTGACAAGAACAAAAGCTTAGTCGGGGTTATGAAAGTGAGCCGGGGGCTGCCTCTCTCTGTGAGCAACTAGGCACAGGCAGAGCTGTTCTCCACAACGGTGTTGAAGCACGACAAAGATGTACGCCAAGAGAGAACGTCTGTATCCTGAGTACTAAGCATCCGACAGTTGCTATTGGCGGTGACACAAATAGAAAACCAGAGACCCTGACGCACTATAACAACACAAAGGTATGTTATAACGTTAGGCTATTCCGCACCTTGGCATACAGCTGCCATGCACGGTGCTCTTCTGTTGTAGCAAAATAATTCTAAGGTATTGTACTGTATTCTATTCCAGGTTGGTCTGGATAAGATGGCCAGACATTTCACAGTGAAAGCAGCTACCCGTATTCTACAACCTGCTTGACCTGGCTGCTATCAACGCGCACGTTTTGTTCACCCTGTGCACCCGTAAGACAATCCCGAGGAGAGATTTCATCGTGTAGTTGGCATTGGAGCTTCGTGAGAACCACATGAGTGCCAGGGGCAGGGCAGCATCAGCGCACGATGTCCCAAATGACGAACCACCGCTCTCCGAGAAGTAGAGACAGTGCCAGGTGCACGGATGCATGCGGAACAGAAACTGCGACTTCTGCGGGACCTGTAAGCGATTTGTCTGCGGAAAGTGCAGTCAGTCGCATCCCTCTTCAGTACATTGACAGAGTGTCAGAAATCGAAGGCTTCACCGACTCCCAGAAAGAAGAGTTCTTCAGGAGAGCAATCAATGACACGGACCAGGCCAAAGCAGTTATCACCTACTTGAAGAACTCGAAGGGCCTCTACAACTTGTGCCAGATACCTTTTATCTGTTCAATCTCAGCGTCAATACTCGAGAAACAGACATATGTACCCGACAAAACATGCGAACCTGTCGCACTAACTCCATTATTTAATGACCTACTTATCCTGTTACAAATGGGGAACCACAATGTAAAGATAGTTGATGAATTGGGGAAACTAGCCTTTAAGCAGTTGGTGAAAGGCAACACGGTTTTCTACGAGGAAGACCTACGAGAGTGCAACATTGATGTCCAAGTGGCAGCTACGTTCGCAAAAGTGAACATGCCCATCTTTAGGGAGGATATTGGGCTGCACCAAAAGAAGATCTACTACTTTGGGCATACCACCATTCAGGAGTTCTTTGCCGCATTGCGGTTTCTTCAATCTGTTGGCGCCCAAGACAAAAACCAGGCTGTCAACCGGAAAACCCGGATTGAGAGAACTCTCTGGTTTTTTAGAGATGCCACCCAACTCAAGAGCGCGGTGGACATGACTTTGCGGAGCAAGACCGGACATATGGACCTCTTCCTTCGCTTCCTCCTCGGCATTGCTCAGAACTTTAACCAGATGTTCTCAGAGGCTGGCTTCACCACGTCTACTGCCCTACCGGAAATGTTAGTGTACATTAAGAAGAAGGTCTTGGAGAATCCCGCTTCGCCGAGGACCCTCAACTTGCTGAACTGCCTGAGGGAACTGAAAGACTACTCTCTAGACAACGATAGTGTGCGCTTTCTCAAGACGGGAATCCCCCCAGATGCCAAATATCCACCTGCACATTGGTCCGACCTGGCCACTCTCTTAGTGGCATCGGAGTCTGGGTCGATAGACATGCTTGGGTTGGAAGTAGAGAACAGAGGAGACAAGGAACTTCTGAGGATGCTGCCAGTGATCAAAGCTTCCCAGACAGCCACGTAAGTACTTGGTCATTTAACAATACCAGCTATTACATATCTATATGACATGTCGGTAATGCACAAGATAATTGTCATCAAAATTATGTAATTCAAGATGGTTGGGCTCGTCTTACAGTTTTGGTGGTTCAAGTGGCTACTAGTATGACTTCTAATGTGCTTCTTGATTCCATAAACCCTCCTTCCCACCAGGCTGTCGTACCACAACCTGACTGAGAAATCCTGTGAATGTCTGGCCTCGGCGCTTACCTCAAAGATGTCCAATCTGAAAACTCTGGACCTGAGTTTCAACACGCTGAAGGACTGCGGAGTGCAGCTGTTGGCGGCCGGCTTGGCCAAGCCACATTGCCGACTGGAGAGACTGAAACTGTCCGGCTGCAGGGTCAAACAGAATGGCTTTGCAGCTCTGGCCAAAGCTCTCAAATCCAACCCGTCTCACCTTCGAGAGTTGGATCTGAGCGGCAACGAACCCGGAAGAATCAGGGGTGTTTCATCTCGTTGACGGACTAAAGGTTGTTAAGTGCGAACTGCAGATCCTGAAGTGAGTATTGAGTAAATGTCCATGGAACCTGTTGTGTTCTGATTTTGTGTAGGCTTGCTTTACCCCCACTTGTAATATCATTTAATTAAATTCTCCTTCATGTTAATATTGTGGCTTGATGAAAATGAAATTCCCTTCTGTAAGGAAATAGTTGTTGTCTTCAAAAAATTTTTGTAATCTTCGTTAGGCTCTCAAACTGCAAGCTGGGCCTGGAGCTGAGTCGCGCTCTGGCGGTGTTGCTGATAGACAACCCCAGACACCTGCGAGAGCTGGACGTCAGCATGAACGTCATGGGAGACCGGGGGGTGAAGCTGCTCATGGACATACTGAAGTCAACCCAGATATACAAACTGGAGTGAGTACTGTCTGGAGTATTGTAGTACACTCACACATTCCACCTCACTGATTCTAAAGTGGAATGTTCACTGTAGTAAATGTACCATACATTTTCCCTCCACCACCAGGTTGTACTGTTGTCAGCTCACTGAGAAATCCTGTGAGAACATGTTTGGATGTCTGGTGAACATCCCCAGTCTGAGGGAGCTCAACCTGAGCAACAACAACCTGAAGGACGAGGGAGTCAAGATGCTCTGCAACGCCTTCGGACTGCCCACCTGTCAACTCAAGTAAGCTAGCTAGGTCACAGAGAGTTGTGCCCAATCCCATGTACACCTCTATGAAAACAAGTTAGACAATTTTGGCAATTCAAAAACAAATCACTCATGGGCCGAATTTGGCCCGCTGGCTGCCAGTTTGCTTTGCCTGCCATATGAGCTGAATAGTACATTCAAACTTGTCCAATTTTGTTTAGGAAATGTGTATTTTTGCTGTCTTATATTATTCCAAACTCCTTGGATACCACACATACATATTGAAGAATAAAATAATTGATGAATGAATAATTGAATTGACAATGACGAGTGTTGCCCTTCTCTCCAGTCTGGCGAGCTGTGTCTTCACGTCTGGAGGCTGTCGTTGGCTGGCTGGAGGGTTCACTTTCAGCCCCACCTTCCTCAAACAGCTGGATATCAGCAGGAACCACCTGGGCCACTCAGATGTTGTCGCGTTTTTCCTGTTCCTCAAAACTATACGCTTTTCACTGGAGACCCTACGGTGAGTACTGCGATTAGACTGTACAATTGTAAAAGGCCTCACTGGTCACCATTTATTAGTTTAGTTGATAGATATTTTTAAATTGAAATGGCATCAACAGGCACATCATGTGTGATTTAGAGGGACAGTATACTCAAATCAAATGACAGACTAATGTTGTGCGTATTTGTTGAACCCCCCCACCACAAACACACACACACACACACACACACACACACACACACACACACACACACACACACACACACACACCTAGACTGAGTGACTGTAAGATGACAGAGCTATGCTGTCCGGAGCTGGTCGAAGCTCTCCGCTCCAATCTCACCAACCTGAAAGAGCTGGATCTATCTGGAAACGAACTGGGAGACAGCGGTGTAAAAACACTCTGCATGGGACTGACCTCAACAACCTGTAAACTGGAGAGACTGTTGTAAGTAACATGTTAACACTGTTAATACTTATAAGCACATTCACAAAAAAATGCATTTATAATGCATTGTTGAGTAAGGTAAAGTGAATGTTGTCCCCCCCCCCAGTCTGAGATGCTGGGTTGCTCCTCCCTAGCGTTAGCCCTGAAGTCCAGCTGCTCCAAAATCACAGAGCTGGGCCTGATGGGAAACGACACGGGAGAAGATGGACTGCGGATTCTCTCCGGCATCAGGGATGACCCACACTACAAACTACAGACTCTAGAGTAAGTACTGATGCCATCAAAGCTCAGAAAAGTTACTTGTTAATGTTACCATAGAAACAGTGCAAAATGTGGGACAGGAGATTTTTATTCGTTTCTAGAACTTGAAAGATATTCCCTAGATAGACTCTAGATATGCTGCCCTCTTGCTTTAGCTTTTTTGAGAAATGTTACCAATCGTTTTTTTTTAATCTACGTAGTCATAATTTGTAGGCCTACATTAGTGCAACGTAATCATTAGTCCATTTGTTAATGTTATTCTTCTTTCCAGAATAAACGATTGAGAGTGGCCTTGCTCGCTGGAGGTGGTTCTTGGCTCAACCTTTTCCCAAATCTGGAGTGAAGTTACTTAATGGGGAACACTATGGAGTGAAGATATGAAACGACTGGCTGACAAGTCTCGACACACTAGCTCAACAGTAAGCACTTGACGTGCTTTGAAACAACTGGACTGGTTCACTGACGTTTGACCATTTTTAAAGTTGCTTAAAGTATCCTGGCTGCTCACACTTGAACACAAGACCATAGAGTATTTACCTAGAAACAGATAGTGAGGCTGAAGTGACACACACACTGTTGCTAACTCCGTTCCTCTGGTCTTGCTACAGTATCAACTCATTTAACCTTTGCAGAAGCCTTACAGTATGTTTTGCACATCAGTATGTACACTATAGAATGTATAGCCTCAAACACACATGACCGGCCTCTTGACAACCTCTTAGCCAACCACGGTAGCGAAAAGCTAGCAGTTTGGTGGAGTGAGGTTACGTTACAGCGTCTCTGAGGGAGAAGGATGATGCAATGTTTTCTTTTTAACACTGGTACAGTCCCTTGGTAGCACAGTCTTTTGCTTTTCAATTTTTATTTTATTTCTCTTTGAAAGTGCTTTTTTTTTTATTAAGATGCCCAAACGTTTCGGAAAATGTATACAGTAGTACAACTCTTGATTTATTTACTATTGTTGCGTACAATGTACATTTTACCCAAATATACCAAGCTACTTCTATTGGTCATGATGTTTTTTTTTGTTTTTTTTTAAGTACTAATGGGAGGTTTAACATCAGAAGCTTTCCAACTTTGGTCATATGTTTTAGGTCTGGTCTCCAAATCTGTTTGCACCTACTGCAACAGCCTGGGTGATGCCGTATTTCAAGTTAAACAAGTGCCTTTAGAGTAGTGTGATTGTGGGTGACAGTTCTCTACTATTTGTCCCCTCTGCTGGTATGTACAGTATGTCTGTTTGAGTGTGCTTGTATGTGTGTTCTGTTGTTGTGTTTGTGTGTAAATGTATACAATCATGTCTCATGTTCAAATTGTTACAATGTTACACATTGATTCTCTGATTGTTATGGTACATCACCACCACCACCTGGTGGCAAAAAACACGAATTTCTCTCTAAGCGGGGGTTAAACTAATGACGTATGTGAAGCCAATCGCGGCAGCACCCACTACTGGGTCCCTAATAATAAACCAGACAGCATCTTTTGCTACACGATCACTGGCCGAATTTTTGCGAGCGCATCTATACAAACCCAGGTATGATACCATTTTAGCTAACAACAAGCTAAAGTATTAACCAACCGTGGTCTGCATTTTTAAACGTGTGCTGTGAAATGGTCTGACGAGGTAGGGATAACGCTGGATGTAGTAGTGTTATGCAAGGCAGTCGGTTTGGATATATTGCACACAGTCTCCATGTGGAAATTACAATAACAACGCGGCTGACACTATTAGCAAAACAATGAGGGGTTGCTCTCGAAGGTAACATGGCGCAGTGTAATGCCTCGGGTATCGGTATGAACCGGCGCTGTAGCCTATGTGCTTGGATGACGCGAAATAGTTACCAAGCCAGCAAGATGCATGATAGTGGCGTCAATATTCGCAAAACTAAGGCAGTAGTCTTTAATAGCCTACCTATTGCTGTCCCGTAATGTCTTTCATTGCTTCGTAGGAGCTAATAAACATGTTATATGATGGCCACAATACCATTATTTTGTCAAGTTTTTGTAACTACATAATATAAATGTTCCGTATGTGTTTACATGCTATTTCTTTGATATCTTGTTAATAGCCATGTTATGTAAAAAAAAAAAAAAAACTTTATTTCAGTGTCAATTGTAGCAGGTGTTTAGGGGAGTATATGAGGATGGAGGGGTTACCTAGGTAAAATTGGGAGTCGTCGCAAATGGCACCTTATTCCCTATAGGCTATAGTGTACTATTCCCTGTATAGAGCCCAGTGCACTAAATATGGAATAGGGTGCCATTTGGAATGTACCCTGGGTGTATATTGATTGATTGACTGGCCATTGTTTCTGTGACTGCCTCTTGAAATATTAAACGTCCCAAATACTGTTTGCACCCAACCACCAGTCTCCAGTGTCATCATGAACATGGTGGGGTAGGCTTTGAGAACCAGGAAGGAAAATAACAGCTATGTTGTTGAGAAATAGCTGCTTTTCTTTCACCTGTTCTTTCATTCTGATGACCTCACTCTCAAAATGGTGGCAAGCCACTCAGTGAAACTTTATACACATTGTCAGGGAAGGGAATAGAGAGATCTTATGGGGTGTGAATGGTTCTCGATGACTGAAATGATGTGTGAGGGAGAAGCGGTGTTTGTGTGATGCTATAATCTACCGACTGTTGTGAGCTTTCTTCGTTGCGTAGCAGACTTATCAACTAAACAAAGCATTGCAAAGGGATACTGGATTTAGTCACTAGTATTAATCAATTTCACAAATATTTGTCTCCTTAATACCTCCTAAAATGTAATACATTTTGCTCGGTTAATGACATTGTAATTCCTAATAACTTGGCTAGCTTGGTTGACCCCTCTTGCCACAATCTACTCCAGTGTCTTCCTGAGTGAACAGCTATGGGCAAGGAGAAGCTTCACATCAACATCGTGGTGATCGGCCATGTGGACTCAGGCAAGTCCACCACCACAGGCCACCTCATCTACAAGTGTGGGGGCATTGACAAGAGGACCATTGAGAAGTTTGAGAAGGAGGCCGCTGAGGTATGGAGGTGACCAGACACAAGTAACTTAACAAAACCATTCTTTGTGCTGGGAATGTATTTAAGGTCTATCCTGTTGTTGTACATGATCGATGTGTTAAAGACTATTGTCAAACTTTATACCAAGTATTTCAGGGATATGGTATGATTCCACTTTGAATCCATACCATTGAACTTACTATTGACTTATTTGCCTCTCTATCTCTCTCTCAATTTTGTTCCAACATAACTAAGACAAATGTCAAACTGCACAGACTTTTGACATTGATTTGGTCTCTCTTTGGTCTGTCTTTAGATGGGGAAGGGCTCGTTCAAGTATGCCTGGGTGCTGGACAAGCTGAAGGCAGAGAGGGAGCGAGGCATCACCATCGACATCTCCCTGTGGAAGTTTGAGACCAGCAGGTACTACGTCACCATCATCGACGCCCCGGGACACAGGGACTTCATCAAGAACATGATCACTGGCACCTCTCAGGTATGGGCTGCAGACACTACCGTATCCAGCTGTCACTAAACATGGACCCTGACTAAAAGTTTAGCCAAGGGCCTTATTTGGTACTTATGGGCCCCAAAACTGGAAGAAGGAAGAGCATGAAACATATTAAACATGTCTTCTATACTTTTAGAAAAAAAAACTTTGACCAGGATTACATTGGCTACTCTGAAAATCAAACGGTTATTTTGGGAATCCATAAACGGCACCATATTTTAAAATTACATTTACTAAAACAAGAAATAAGAATAAGAAATTGCTTATTTTTTCATGTAACACTTTCTGCTTTCAAACTGCTTTCAAATGCATACAAAATGAAACGTCATGGTTGCTCCCTGCCACAGGCGGACTGTGCTGTGCTCATCGTGGCGGCGGGAGTGGGCGAGTTCGAGGCGGGCATCTCCAAGAATGGGCAAACCCGCGAGCACGCCCTTCTGGCCTACACCCTAGGGGTCAAGCAGCTGATCGTATCGGTCAACAAGATGGACTCCACCGAGCCCAACTACAGCCAGAAACGCTATGAGGAGATTGTGAAGGAAGTCAGCACCTATATTAAGAAGATTGGTTATAACCCGGATACGGTGGCCTTCGTTCCCATCTCTGGCTGGAATGGGGACAATATGCTGGAGGCTAGCCCTAACGTTAGTATTCTTCTTTTTATACTTATCCTTATCTTTTTCCAAGGCAGGAGGACACTTTATGTTCTTAGGATGCAACCTTATTACACAATAGAGTTGCAGATGCAGTCGTGCACACCTCCACTGAATTACACTGCCCAATTAGTATAACTGTAATTGTATGAAAAGTGGTTAGTTTTACAAGGTGTTTTAATACATATTTCTTATGTAGGCCATAATGCTTAAGTTATGTTTGTTCCTGATATTTGGTCTGTTCCCTGTAGATGACATGGTTCAAAGGGTGGAAGGTCACCCGTAAGGACGGCAACGCCTCTGGAACCACCCTGCTGGAGGCCCTGGACGCCATCCAGCCGCCCTCCCGCCCCACAGACAAACCCCTCCGCCTGCCCCTACAGGACGTCTACAAGATAGGAGGTGAGGCCCTGGGAGGTGGAGGAGCTTGTGGGGCCTCCCTGCCACTGGTGCTATGCTTGGGGGTTAATTCCATTTCAATTCAGTCAATTTGGCTATTGTGCAGCAATGAAAGCCAAGGGGTTTTGAGTTGTTTTTCAGTTCTTACATACATATTATTTTGATGTTATACCTTGCACTCAGGCTGGGATTCAATCCGAGCTGCGTTCGATCCGCGACCTAGCACGCTTGACATTTAACTGGAATTTACAATTAAGCTGACATCTGCAGCGTTTACCTTGAATGCGATCTCTGCGAAGGCGGTAACATTGCCATTAAATGCTACAATTTCTACACGTGCGATCGGATTCAATCCTGGCCTCAGAGAGACTTGAAAGATTGCCTGAAACATTTCATGCCTCTCACCTCCCTCTCTCCCAGGGATTGGTACGGTCCCGGTGGGGCGGGTGGAGACGGGCGTGATCAAGCCAGGCATGGTGGTGACTTTTGCCCCCGTCAATGTGACCACGGAGGTCAAGTCAGTGGAGATGCACCACGAGGCGCTGACCGAGGCCATGCCCGGAGACAACGTGGGCTTTAACGTCAAGAACGTGTCGGTAAAAGACATACGGCGAGGGAACGTGGCTGGAGACAGTAAGAACGACCCGCCGATGGAAGCGGCCAACTTCACTGCACAGGTCTGGATAGGAGAGTTAGCTGTGGAGAACATTGTGTGTCTGGACTGAAACGAGTCCTTACGAGACACCAATTAATATGCTGTGTTCTGATTCCTGTTTTTGTCCAATTCACACATCACTTACTACCCCGTTTAAAAAGGAAACAAATAGCATAGAGTCACATAGAAGAGAAATGACGTGTGTGTGTGTGTGTGTGTGTCTCCTCCCTCCTCCCCCAGGTCATCATCCTGAACCACCCAGGTCAGATCAGTGCTGGCTACGCCCCCGTGCTGGACTGCCACACGGCCCACATCGCCTGTAAGTTCGCTGAACTGAAGGAGAAGATTGACCGGCGCTCGGGCAAGAAGCTGGAGGACAACCCCAAGGCCCTGAAGTCTGGCGACGCAGCCATCGTTGACATGGTCCCTGGGAAGCCCATGTGTGTGGAGAGCTTCTCTGAGTACCCACCACTTGGTAGGTGGTGTGTGTGCGTCTGACCTCAACCCAGATCCCTATTGGGGGGACAGATGACATGTACTGTACATCTTTATTGTCATATAGATATTACAGAACCTGCTCTGTTCATCAGAAAATAAGTTATCTCCATCCTTCATCAGTCTTGGTGCTTCTTGTCTAGAACTAATCACATGTTACATTTAGTATTTTCAAAGTGCTACAGTTGATCACAAATCAACTATAGCATTGTATCATGTGCTATAAAGCCTGTAATAGACTGAAATACGTTTATAATAAAGTCATTAGAAGTATGACTCGCATTCGATCGTTCTCTCCATCCTCCCAGGGCGCTTTGCGGTGCGTGACATGCGTCAGACGGTGGCGGTGGGCGTGATCAAGGCGGTGGAGAAGAAGGCTCCGTCCACGGGCAAGGTCACCAAGTCGGCCCAGAAGGCCCAGAAGGTCAAATGAACGTTGTGTTGGGCTCACGACGTTAGCATCCGCCACCGTAAAAACATCACCCCCCTGCTACACACCATAGTCAAAGTCTGGTCCATGCTCACGATGCATCGCAAGAGCAGACGGAGGAAAAAAATGACATGGTATATTCATTAAGGAAGTGTTCTGTTTTATATATATGTTTTGGACTGCTTGTTTGACTGTTTGTGGTTAGTAGAAGACAATTTAAATAACTCCTCTAGATGTGTGCTATTGTACTCAGTCAAACGTCAAAACTTGTATTGATAGTGTTGGTTTGCATTAAACTAGCTGCTAGTTAATGTTAGTAAAATGTACAAACATTTTTAAGTTAAATAAATGTTGAAATGGTGTTGTGTTTACCTATGGCTGCTTGCATGTTCCCAATGCACTTTAAAAAATATATCATATGCTAACATATTATAGCGCCTTGCTTGGCTTAAAAGCTCCCTTGCACTGTTCAAACTTTGTCGATACTGTTCCCTCTACACCTTATTGTATGCAACCTGTGAGCTTGATCTATATCAAAGACATTAAAAAGTGTTCAAACTTACATGTGCGTCATTTTTCCGCAGTCATTTAAATATGGGTTGACAGTTGAAAAATGAAAAAATCATTTTCAAGGTAATAAATACGCAGCTACAAAACAGAACATGCACCACAATGGTCATAGGCTAACAGAACATGTCTGAAAATATGTCACAAACACACTTACATTTCCTTTTTTTTATTGATGTAGGAGAATAGAAGTTTCTTTAGCATTTTTCATGACATTACAGGCTTGATGGAGCTAACTGAAATTATTACTATCGTATAGGTATGTGCACATCATTTAAATAAATTAGGATAATGATCGTATGAGACACAATGATGACATTTCTAAAGGCCAGTTTTCCTTTGGTAATACATGGTCTGTCTGTGGATAAATAATGCCCAAATCAGATATTCATTTTTACAAGGGACGAAACAAAAATCAAGTATGTGAGACCATTTCAGCACAAAAGGCCAACAACCCACACATTGGGTGCAAATATACATGTTGAAATGGACAGTATATCGCTAAGAAAGGCACCATGTTATGTACTGCATGTTTTATATACTTCACATATTCTGGTAAAGCCTTCAATAAGGATTTAATCGACCATAAATGTTTCTGCTATTGTTTCTGTTTCCAATGGTATGTGTACTGGAGCTTTGGATTTAGTGTACAATTTCATACTGTATTTCATGTTGTTTAGAATGGGTTTCTCTCCTTTGAAACATCCCACTTGGTGAAACATCCAATAATCCTTACCAGGATCCTGTTCAGTAGGCACAAAATGTTACAAAACGTTTTGAAACCGATGAGGTAGCCTACTACCTGAGGCTGAGCGTGTCCAATGAGTCATCTTTGCATTCCGTTTCAAAATGTTTTGCTACATTGTGCCCTATTGAACATGACCTTGTTGTACTGAATCTGTAACATTTAAAGGGATAGTCCACCCAAATTACACAATTACATTTTTATTTTAGTACCATGTAAAGAAATAGCTGTCCGTCATTGCTGTCTCTCCTTGTCCTGCTTGAAGGGTAAGAAAAACAATGTAATTTTGTGATTTGAGTGACATATCCCTTTAAGTCAAAAGGGCTAATTGTTGTTAGCATTAGCCATGATGTCACTCACACTGCTTGCCAGGGTGTGCAAAATATCACTTACAGATTATTAACATAACATTATATACATTCTACAGCATGTCAACTTCAGTTTAAGCATTCAAAACTATAATGTATTAAAAGAACTACAGCCGGTGAGTGTGATTTCGAATGAAACCGTGTACTGTAAGATTGCAAGTATCTTCATTTAATTAAAAGAGGGTCACATAATCAGATTGCACATTTTCTCCATCGTGTTTTGCTCTCTTGTGTTATAAGTAACAAAAAAAGAATAAAAATTGAATGAGAAGATATACAGGTATCTCAAGAAATCACATTCATAATGTGGATACCTTGGTCGTCGGGTAGAAAACACCTCGGGGTGCGCAATTGAACTGTGTTTTAGGCATAGAAATATAACTACTAAAACGGGCATCCCCATTCAAAGGTGTCATGATGGGTGGACCGTATTCTAGTATTTCTATTTCTATGGTTTTAGCAGCTATTCGTCTCCTGTTTTAGCAGTTATTCCTTTCCCGGGACTATGTGTAGCAGCTTGTGTACAATGGTTATACAGTATGTAAACTACCGTGTGTGTGTGTGTGTGTGTATTGGTGTGTGTGTGACCTGTTGGCAGAATTGAATTTACCTCAAAGTAGTATTGACCTGGACTTGGCAAGTCTATTATTACAATGAGGGGTGTTTTGTGCCATTGTATGTCCACAATAGTCTCTGAAATGAGAAACTATCATAAGGAACTGATGTGGGTGAAAAACTTGGTCGTGTTGAGGCAACATTCATTTCAAGATGGCTGCCTCAGAAGCTTTGGATAAAATTATGATATTGGGTTCATGTAAGCATTTAACTTGCCCCATAAGCTACAGTCTAATAAGTTAGGATGCCCCACACTTGAACTTTTACTGTACATGATTATGTGTATTAAAATTAAGGAAAAGTTTTCTAGAAGGGTTTTGCCATAAGGCCTATAGGCATCAACAACTTCCTGTGTTAATGAATGAAGACTTATGGGTAAGTTGTAAATACTATGACATTTGGACTGAAAACATGCAGTGCTCATGCAGTTTCGAGATCATAGATCAATCTATTGTCTTTCAGGATCAAGTTTTGCTTGTTTCTTTATATATATATACAATATATATTGTATATATATATATATATACAACCTCTTACTCAAAGTCTCTTTTTTATACACCTCTCTCTCTTTATTATACCTTCTTTATTTTCTTTGTTTCGATTTCTTCAACCGTACTTTAAAAAAAGAATAATTCATGCAATGATATGTTCATGTATCGTCGACATGTATGAAAAATACTATGCTTTTTATCAAATGAATCAACATAAAAAATAAACAGAAATAACCATTATAGTCCCTCCCTGTTCTCCCTCAACCCTCCCAAAATAGAATAAAGAGCTTCTCTGTAAGGTGAGGTTTTTGATTGGTCCATACGACACGGGGGTGTGTCTTATTTTAGCCGTACGTGCGGCATGCTCAGGGACTCGGTGCTCCCGACTGAGGGGGGCGATGACATGTTCCCGCTCCCTCTCGCCAGGCTCCTATTGAAACCTGCCAGAGCACTTAACCCCGCCCCAAGCCCCGGGTCTGTCCTCAATAGCTCTGATGAGTAAGAGGTTGCGTCGGCTGTCCCCTGGGACAGGAAGTCAAAGCCAAAAGCTCCACCTTGAGCCTCGGGGGGGAGAGGGAGGGCGTCCACGTCCCTGTCGCTGATAAAGAGGTCCTCCTCCCCCCAGCCATCCCTGCCGCCCCCTCCCCCAGGGTCCTGACTACTGTGGGAGCCTGTAGGGGAGTCGCTGCTGCAGGGGCTGGGGGAGGAGAGGCTGAGGCTAGGATGGTGGTGGCTATCCAGGGCCCTGGAGGTGGTTGACCCCCCCGGCCCCAGGTTTTGGACGGACATGGACTTGCCCAGGCTTCGGTCCACCTGGCTGGGGTTGGAGCTGGAGGAGCAGCGGCCTCCTCCTCCCAGAGCAGAAGAGAGGGGTACCAGGGGCTCCATCTCCAGGCTCGTGTGTCTCCTCCAGGAGCCCTCTGCTTTGGCATTGCAGGGCCGGCCATTGCTGTTCCCACTAGACCCCCCTCTTGGCTGCCCCAGCCTCCCGATTCTGAGGCCTTGTTCTGGGCCTAACACATCATCATCCTCCCTCTCCTCCGGGCTTCCACAGAAGTCACCCACCTCTACCTCCCTCTCCCTCTCGGGCCTGGAGTGACCCACCATCCGGCTGGGCTGGGGAGGAGGCGGTGGGGGTCTGGCCAGAGTAGGAAACCCACCTCCAGATACACAATTAGGAGTAAGAATAGGAGGTGAGTGAGAAGAACTTCCTCTATGGACTGGTTCCCCACTTTCCGGCAGGGTATGATGATGATGATGATGATGATGTTGAGAAAGGGGCGACGGACTGAATGAGGAGGGCGGGGGCCCACTGGTAGAAGGCGAGGTGGTGCCAGTGTTAAGGTTGAGGCTGAGCTCGGTGGACGGCGCCAGGATAAGGTGAAGTCCCCGGGACAGGTTTGAGGCGTTGGTGGAGGAGCGGGTCACGCACCCCCCTTGGCCCTCTATCCCTGGTCCACCTCCGGTGCTGCTGACCTGGGTAGAGCAGGTGGAGTGGTCCTTGAAGAGGATAGAGCTCTGGTAGTCTGAGGTCTGCTCCAGCTCGAACAGGGGCAAGGAGGAGAGGGTAAGGGCAGAGGAGGAGCCTTTACGTAGCACATGCCGGTAGATGTCCAACAGGGAGTCTAGCTTCGACTCAATAGACTGGACCTAGAGAGGGATGGATTGAAGGAAGGAAGGAAGGAAATATAAATGAAGGTTAATATTAGCTACACAAAAGAAAGAGTACTTTCACATAATTGGTAATACAAACAACATTTAACCACATTCAACCATAACATGTTGAAAAACAGTAGTTGGCAGCCCTTTACACTCGTACCTGTACCCGTATACGGATTAAAAACGGCAAATTGGGCACTAATGCTTCACAGCGCTGTATGGGTTTGGACTGACAGCCGTTCTGAATTTGAGCACAGCGAGCGGCAAGAAGTTGACCCCATCTCTCCCAGTACTTGGGCAACATTTGCTATTTTTTTGTTCTCTTAGTGAGGGAAATGCTGTAAGTTAAGAGGACTCTATGTACTTTGAAAGATGAGACGTTGAGGATTATTATAATAAATACCACTTTGATGTCACACAAGCAGCCAAACACCCGTGAGTCCAAATGTGCACTTCACATCTCCATATCATAAAACTCATGGCATATACAGCGTCAGCGTTTATGATCACTATGTTTGATGTACAGTTACAAGATGACATGGAGTCATACCCTGGTTGTTCTGAACAGAATGAGCCTGTTTGTTTATTCTGAAGATAATTTACTACAGCACACGCACCTGAATGCACTCATGACTGCTTTCTATGCATACCAAAATCACAATCTGGTTCTCTGAATTACCTTGTGAAAGCCTAACACTGTAAGATCGTATATATTAACTTAGCTAGTCACGTTGCCAATAGAACAAGCTTTCAAATCATACCCACCTGACCCAGACTGCGATTCATTATGGACCATTTTGGGATTGCGTAAACAGCAACAGTAATTGTGTGATGGCAGTGATGCAGGGTTGTGTTCCAAATGAAACAACTACAAGTGTGCTTGCTCTAGTTCCTCAACGGCACAGCTAGGAGAGCTCAAAAAGGTACCTTATAGTTGAAGACTCTTCTTTGAGTCATAAAAGTGTATTGAAATTACTTAGGAACTGTGTACACTTGGAGAGGTGTGTGGCCACTTCTGAGACACCAGTTAGTCCTCTCACTCAAACCCATGTTTTTGTCTTATGTTGCACCTAACCCACATTTTCGAGGAATATTCTTATGTTACTGAATGTCAACAGTGTATTGTTTGGATTCAGTCTTGTGTCATGTTAACTTGTGTACTCACCTTTGGACTATTCATTTATTTTCCCATTATCTTCAAACGGTTCCCTTTCAATTGCTACCATGGTTATGCATATGCTTTTCATATTTCTTCTGTAAGAAACATTTCAATTTAGCCCTATCCATATAGGCCCATTCCCCCAAATGGAAAAGGTTAACCACACATAATTCACCATATTTAATGAACCAGTGTTTAAGTTCATGGAAACGCACTGACCTGCCGTTCCACTTTGCAGACGCGTCCCAGCATACTCATGTCCTCCAGCAGGTCTCCATCAGACAGCAGCTTGTCCCGGATCTTCTTATCCAGAGGAATCTGGCCTTTACCCAGGATCTGGTCCACTCTGGAGGACACAGGAGACATAGTGTTAAAGAGAGAGCACAGAGAGAGAAATGGTGCAGGACCAGAGGATGTCCAGTAGGCAGCCCGCCGAGAAGGAGGAAGGAAGGAAAGAGAGTTAGAGTTGGAATTGGTCCTCTATAAGAATACAACACTTACTGTAGAGGCCATACTGCTCACAAAGATATATTTGGCTCGGTTTACTGTGTCACTGGAGATATGTTGCAAGTGTATCAATATCAACAGCATCCCACTCGACACACACACTGGTTGAATCAACGTTGTTTCCATGTCATTTCACCGAAATGAGGTGGAACCAATGTGGAATAGACGTTGAATTGACGTCTGTGCCCAGTGGGATATCAATACGCCTTTTTTCAAAAGATAAGATAAAACTTTAGAAGGCCAGAAGAAGAGAATAATGTATTATCTACTACTGGATTTGAAAGACAAAGTGGATGACCTTAAATTACAAGCATAGTTTTTATTTATATTTATATATCATTTTATTACGCATTTGGATTTTCAGTTAAGATGTTTAAATGAGATGATCAATATTTTCCATGACTCAAGAAGCTCTCGACCAGAAAAATGTCATTTAAAATTTCTACCACATGGTGGCTCACTACTCACTCGTTAGGTAAATAAGGCCTTTCAAACTCAGTGAAAGTTTAGGGCCTAGATTTAATCAGATCAAGAGCTAACCGGCTATAGCCGACACCCGCATAGCTAATGTTTTGGCGGTGTCAGCAGTGGAACTGCAATGGAGCTGTAAATCGGTGAGCAGCTGCTCTTGTGATCATTGTCAAGAAGCCACACCTCCCCACTTGCGTTAGAAGTTCAGAATGAGAAAGTGTAGGCTGTTATTGAAATAATTACATTCAAATTGAAAAATCATTGAACTAAATAATGAGGATTTCTAACAGCCTAATCGAAGTGTAGATTACATCACACATTCCAGAATTTGAATTTAATAAGACTCCATGCAGCCAATGGCAATGTCCGTTATAGCTATAATGCCGGGAGCAACTTGTGGATTTGACAACTAACGCAATTCCACCTCCGACACCGTCAAAACATCAGCTATGCGGATGTTGGCTAAAGTGGATCTGATTGAATCGGGACATAAGTTTAAGAGAAAACTCAGAGAAAACACATTTGACAGGAACGCAGAACAGAAGAAACATCACCAGGAGGAATCTAGAAACTGAACCCATCAACAGTCCCAAGTGGATCCCCCGTGCAAGACATACTGTCAACCTAGACAGGTAAGATATACTGTTAACCTAGACAGATAAGATATACTGTCAACCTAGACAGGCAAGACATACTGTCAACCTAGACAGGTAAGACATACTGTCAACCTAGACAGGTAAGACATACTGTCAACCTAGACAGGTAAGATATACTGTCAACCTAGACAGGTAAGATATACTGTCAACCTAGACAGGTAAGACATACTGTCAACCTAGACAGGTAAGATATACTGTCAACCTAGACAGGTAAGATATACTGTCAACCTAGACAGGTAAGATATACTGTCAACCTAGACAGGTAAGACATACTGTCAACCTAGACAGGTAAGATATACTGTCAACCTAGACAGGTAAGACATACTGTCAACCTAAACAGGTAAGACATACTGTCAACTTAGACAGGTAAGACATACTGTCAACCTAGACAGGTAAGACATACTGTCAACCTAAACAGGTAAGACATACTGTCAACCTAAACAGGTAAGACATACTGTCAACCTAGACAGGTAAGACATACTGTCAACCTAGACAGATAAGATATACTGTCAACCTAGACAGGTAAGACATACTGTCAACCTAGACAGGTAAGATATACTGATAACCTAGACAGGTAAGACATACTGTCAACCTAGACAGGTAAGATATACTGTCAACCTAGACAGGTAAGATATACTGTCAACCTAGACAGGTAAGATATACTGTCAACCTAGACAGGTAAGACATACTGTCAACCTAGACAGGTAAGATATACTGTCAACCTAGACAGGTAAGATATACTGTCAACCTAGACAGGTAAGATATACTGTCAACCTAGACAGGTAAGATATACTGTCAACCTAGACAGGTAAGATATACTGTCAACCTAGACAGGTAAGATGTACTGTCAACCTAAACAGGTAAGATATACTGTCAACCTAGGCAGGTAAGAAAGATATTTGCGATTTGAAAACCATGCAGTGTTTCTTCTAGCACACAATCAGCTAGTCCACATGCAGGGGATGGGGAGAAAGTCAAGAGGGTGTGAGGATAGGAGAGTGCGTGAGGGGTGTGTGTGAGGAGCGTGAGGGGGTTAACTCTGACCCCTGCGTGGAGTTCTTTCTGCCCTGGCTGTAATACATGGGCAGGGAGGGAGAGGAAAAGGTCTTGGCTCGGCTGCTCAGGGGCTGGGGCCCCACTATCATGTCCAGCCTGTGGGGGAAAGTGAGGACACACACACACACACAAATATGAATGTATGCACACAGACTCAAACATATGCACACTCATATGAAGACAAAGACATACTGCTCACAGTAGTGGCTAAGCAGTGAATACCCATGGGCAAACAGCTGCTAGCTAAGCTTTTTCATGCATTTTATTGGAAGGTGTAAGTTAGAGTGTGACTACGTAAGCACTTTGACCATGCGTGACATTGCATTATTGTTCTCACCGTGTTTGCAGACTCTTGATGCGACACAGCATGTCCAAGTGTCCGGCGGAGTACTGCTCTATGACGTCCTTCACATCGTACGGACGCAACGTCTCCTTAAACTTCTTCTTGGCCACGTGGAACTTCATTATCCTGGATGGACCAGACCATGTTCATTAAATACCAGATGAAAGAACATTGACTGAAACAGGGAGGGACTACATGAACGTGTCTAATAAGAAACGCTTGTTTTTGTTTCCCGTTGCGAAACGTTTCACTACGGTGTGTCCTAATGAATGCTACCCAGCACAGGAGGGCATCTCAATGCAGTTCTTAAATCTACCATTAGAGGGAGTCCTCAAACAAAGAACGACATTGACCTAGAGTAACACATGCCAAGGCACTGAGATCTAAACTATCCAATAGCAACAGCAGAAACAGCTCTTCTTTCTCAACATAAATACATAACCGCTGATCTGGAAAATCATTTCATATTTCAAAAGAAAATATTATTGTGAAGTTGTACAGCGAACGATCTGAGGTAAAATCAGTCTTTACTTCACTGTTTACTTTAGCTGTTTAGCATGTAAATCTAGCCCTTTGAGAGAGTGTAGAGGGGAGCTTAGTACATACACCTGTGGAGCCTAGGAGCCACATACAACGGAAGAGGTTAAATATGAGAAGCCCTTACTGCACAATGTCAGGATCAAAGGGGTAAGACTGATGGAAAAGTTATATAGTAATGTATCCACTGGCTAAACCCATGGCGGGAAGTAAGAGAGATTTTGAAGCTGCCTTTCACGGTATGGATTAGGGGAAAGAGTTAGGAGGTTACAATAACAAGAAAAATGTCACGCTAAGGCTCTGATGACATACTTGAGTGAGGGCAGCAGGTGTGTGTGTGTGTGTGTGTGTGTGTGTGTGTGTGTGTGTGTGTGTGAGTGAGTGAGCGAGCGCGTGCGTCTCACCTGACGGCTCGGATGACAGACTTGACGGAAGGCAGCAGGTCCTCCACAGAGATCTCACAGTGACATCCCTTGTCATCACCGAACCCATCCTCAGTGGTCATGTTAGAGTCAGCTAGAGAGAGAGAGAGAGAGAGAGAGAGAGATGGAGGTGTCGTGTCTTTGGCATCATTAAAACTGAAGACATATTTATCAAATAACTCTCTGTAATTATTATTACGCGATTAAAGTGATTAATCGTGTAACTGTAATTAACTAGGAGGTCGGGGCACCATATCCCCCTACCTCTGTCTCCCATGATAGAGGAATGTGCCCTAGTGGGCTAAAGCGGCATGGCGGCTTGTTAGACAAAAGGGGAGTGGGGCAGGCTGAGAAGACACGACAGAGTTGATAATTATAACAATTGAAATGCTAATCCTTTGCACATGAACGCTCACTCATTCGGGAATAATTGCAATCAATATATATATTTACGCTCAGTGTGTCGTCAGGATCTTTGTTGAAAAGTTTGTTTCTGTTGGAGAGTTTGTCCGCTCTCTCTCTCTCTCGCTCTCGTGGTTAGGATGGATAGTTCAGAGTGACATTCATTCATGTTGTTAGAATGGTGGTTTCGTCGGTCTTCACGTTCAATGATACTGAATTCCTAGCTGCAGACTAGTAATTAATATCAAAGACTTGTTCTTATTCTGTCGGTATCGATAGTCTAAGAGTTTAACCACGTGGTATGGTTAAAGTTCAGAAAGAGGAATGCATGGTCAAACCTTGGCCCTCTCGTTATCGAGGTAAGCTGGTCTGGTGATAGAAACCCAAGGTGGGGGTTTTATTCGGGACACAGAAAAGGCTGTCTCATGACACCTGGTCCTGTCTGTGTCCCTGGGGGCATGCCAAGGACTTAGTTAAGACTCCAAAGGGAATTGGAGTTTCCTTCATTAAACAGTCCAAAATCACATTACACAATTTCACAAACAGTTCCATCCTTATTCATTCATTTTATACAACCATTTAGATGTAAGTCTCATAGCTGAGGCTATTGTATAAACATGATTATGGTAATATGGCCGTATTGTCTCTCATGAGTTTCACAAAATTGTACCAAACAGACCAGTTCGTTGCTGGATTCTTCGCCGATCTTTTATACCTTCTCCAGAACATAAATGTTCTCCAGTTCTGTGAGGTGGAAGAAATTCCTTTGTCTCTTTCTATGAAACCCACTCTGTCTCCATACTGTGGCCATGAGGCAGGATATTCTCTTAGGAATTTACGACCACTCTCACAGAGCCTGGGTGTGGGAGACAGAGGTAGGGGGATGGTGCATAGAAAACCCAAAGAGGGCAACGTCATGACAGAGGGAAAGAGAGTTTGAGTTTTAACATACCTTAATTTTTTTGGGGACAGAAGAGAGATGGAGGGAAGGAAGGAGAGAGGGAGGAAGGGGAGGGAGAGAGGCAGTGGCATGCATTCATTGATGCCAGGCTTCCCCAAATATTTTAAACAAAAAACAAAAAAACATATATTTCATCTCTCTCTGTGTTTTAATAATTTTCCATCAATTCGCAAGTGGCTGAATCTCACCGGAGAAATCATCAGAGCGAGGGAAACAGCACCCTTGTGTCTCAGTATGTGTACAGTGGCTTGCGAAAGTATTCCCCCTTGGCATTTTTCCTATTTTTTTGTCTTACAACCTGGAATAAAAATAGATTTTTGGGGGATTTGTATAATTTGATTTACACAACATGCTTACCACTTTGAAGATGCAAAATATTTGTTATTGTGAAACAAACAAGAAATAAGACAAAAAAAACAGAAAACTTGAGCGTGCATAAATATTCACCCCCCACCCCCACCCCAAAGTCAATACTTTGTAGAGCCACCTTTTTCAGCAATTACAGCTGCAAGTAACTTGGGGCATGTCTCTATAAATCTAGCCACTGGGATTTTTGCCCATTCTTCAAGGCAAAACTGCTCCAGCTCCTTCAAGTTGGATGGGTTCCGATGGTGTACAGCAATCTTTAAGTCATACCACAGATTCTCAATTGGATTGAG
Source organism: Salmo trutta (assembly GCF_901001165.1). Taxonomy (NCBI): domain Eukaryota; kingdom Metazoa; phylum Chordata; class Actinopteri; order Salmoniformes; family Salmonidae; genus Salmo; species Salmo trutta. Next base: position 70,565,888 of record NC_042970.1, read on the forward strand.
GTCTGGACTTTGACTAAGCCATTCCAAGACATTTAAATGTTTCCCCTTAAACCACTCGAGTGTTGCTTTAGCAGTATGCTTAGGGTCATTGTCCTGCTGGAAGGTGAACCTCCGTCCCAGTCTAAAATCTCTGGAAGACTGAAACAGGTTTCCCTCAAGAAGTTCCCTGTATTTAGAGCCATCCATCATTCCTTCAATTCTGACCAGTTTCCCAGTCCCTGCCGATGAAAAACATCCCCACAGCATGATGCTGCCACCACCATGCTTCACTGTGGGGATGGTGTTCTCAGGTGATGAGAGGTGTTGGGTTTGTGCCAGACATAGCATTTTCTTTGATGGCCAAAAAGCTCAATTTTAGTCTCATCTGACCAGAGTATCTTCTTCCATATGTTTGGGGAGTCTCCTACATGCCTTTTGGCGAACACCAAATGTGTTTGCTTATTTTCTTCTTTAAGCAATGGCTTTTTTCTGGACACTCTTCCGTAAAGCCCAGCCCTGTGGAGTGTACGGCTTAAAGTGGTCCTATGGACAAATACGCCAATCTCTACTGTGGAGCTTTGCAGCTCCTTCAGGGTTATTTTTGGTCTCTTTGTTGCATCTCTGATTAATGCCCTCCTTGCCTGGTCCGTGAGTTTTTGTGGGCGGCCCTCTCTTGGCAGGTTTGTTGTGGTGCCATATTCTTTCCATTTTTTAATAATGGATTTAATGGTGCTCTGTGGGATTTTCAAAGTTTCTGATATTTTTTTATAACCCAACCCTAATCTGTACTTCTCTACAACTTTGTCCCTGACCTGTTTGGAGAGCTCCCTGATCTTCATGGTGCCGTTTGCTTGGTGGTGCCCCTTGCTTAGTGGTGTTACAGACTCTGGGGCCTTTCAGAACAGGTGTATCATGAGATCATGTGACAGATCATGTGACACTTAGATTGCACACAGGTAGACTTTATTTAATTAATTTTGTTACTTCTAAATGTAAGTGGTTGCATCAGATCTTATTTAGGGGCTTCATAGCGAAGGGGGTGAATACATATGCACGCACCACTTTTCCGTTTTAATTTTTTTTAATTTTTGGGAAAAGTTATATTTTTCATTTCACTTCACCAATTTGGACTATTTTGTGTATGTCCATTACATGAAATCCACATAAAAATCAATTTAAATTACAGGTTGTAATGCAAGAAAATAGGAAAAACGCAAAGGGGGGTGAATACTTTTGCAAGGCACTGTAGCCCATCTATCTGATGTTGTGTGGACCAAAAGAGTATGACATGTTGCGGCAGTATTTTTAATTAACTATGCAAGTCAGTTAAGAACAAATTCTTATTTACAATGACGCTTACCCCAGCCAAACCCTAACCCGGACGACGCAAATTTTAGGCTGACGTTAAGTAGCTAGCTAACTTAGCTGTTTCATTGTTGCCCATGCGAGGAAGTTAGGCTAGCAAGCGTTTTAGCTAGGTAGCCTATGATAACAAAAACTAAAAGCGTACAGTATGACAGAGCCATAGACCATTTTTCCAAATTGAAAGAGAGCAGGATGGCATTGGCGTTCAACTAGTCTACAAGTAGGGTGAGTCCAAACTTCTTTTTTTACTTACGCACGCACGCACGCGCGCACACACACACACGCACACATCAGTATCATTTGTTTTTGGTATCTTTAAGTTCGTTTTCAGTGTATTCAGAAAAGCATACTGTATATAGCCTTGTTGATTAAATGTTTACGTTGAAATGGTGCTGAAATAACAGAGGCAGTGCTCCTGTTGTCTTTGTGTTGACTTCTAAAACAGTAGTTGTTTAGTAAACTGTCAAACATTAACTCGCTTTAACATGTTGCAGGCAGTGGTGGAAAAAGTACCCAATTGTCATACTTGACTAAAAGTAAATATACCTTAATAAAAAGTGAAAGTCACCCAGTAAAATACTACTTGAGTAAAAGTCTAAAAGTATTTGGTTTTAAATATACTTAAGTATCAAAAGTAAATGTAATTGATCAAATATATTTAAGTATAAAAAGGTAATTGGTTAAATCATTTCAAATTCCTTATATTAAGCAAAGCAGACGGCACCATTTTCTTGTTTTTCAAATGTATGGATAGCCAGGGGCACACTCCAACACTCAGACATTATTTACAAAAGATGCATTTGTGTTTAGTGAGTCTGCCAGACCAGAGGCAGTAGGGATGACCACGTGTTCTCTTGATAAGTGTGTGAATTTCACAATTTTCCTGTCCTGCTAAGCATTCAAAATGTAACGAGTACTTTGGGTTGTCAGGGCAAATGTATGAAGTAAAAAGTACTATATTTTCTTTAGGAATGTAGTGAAGTAAAAGTAAAAAATATACATAGTAAACTAAAGTACAGATACCCCCCCAAAAACACCTTAATTAGTACTTCGTATTTTTACTTAAGTACTTTACACCACTGGTTGCAGGCCATATAACTGTTTATTACATGCAATATTTGCTTTGTGGACTTCACCGGACCGACGTTGCTCTCAAGTTTTGTGATGAAACAAATGTATGTGTAGTTGAATTTATTTCACCACTATGTGACTGTTGTCTATTGTTGTCTCTGCCTTATTGTATATCACGGCTACGTATGAACGAATGGGTTACAGAGCAAACAACGCAATTATCCCAACATTGGTTGTAATATGTTTTTACTGGCTTGGCTTCCACAGGGATTTTACCCACCCACTGCTACTGGAGAGAGAGAGAGAGAGACAGAGAGATATAGATGAGAGAGCAAAATGGAAAACCTCTTGTTTTCACAAAAGAGAGTCTACAGTATAGCAGAAGAGCGTGAGGCTGAGAGCTGCCTGGCCTCAGTAGGTATATTGCTAATGGGAAATATTTATCACAAAGACCTGCTGTTTATGAGTGGCCTGAGTTACGACATAAAGCACACCAAAGTGGGGCAGGGGTTAGAAGTGGTAGAGTGCAGATCAAACAAATTTTCCCCTGACCAATAAAAGGTTTTCTATGACCCCAGGTTAATGCTATTTGTAATGTTACAAGGCAAGCCACCACGGGCCTTTGGAATATTGGTGTGTGTGTGTCAGCCAGCATCAATCTCTGCTCTCATTAATTCAGAAAGTACTGTAGCTTGTTCTTGGCAAAGCATTGTTCTTGGCATTTAATCCATCTGGCATACCGTATATGCAACAGTCCATTTACCATATACAACATGATTATTGTATGGTTGTGTAAGGTAAGTGTCATATACAGTATAATCATTAGTCCTCACTTTATCCAAAATGTCTCTTACACCAGATTCAGTTGGATAAATTACCCATTCCATTTCTATCCATCCTCAACATATCGTGTTGGTAATAGTGTTATTATAGTCCACTATTGGTGTAAACCTACTTCATTCTAGAATTTAGCTGGTGTTCCGTTTGACCTAGCTACCTGGTCACTGTGGCTGTTACCCTGCCTTCCTCAGACAGCTGGCTAGGCTGGATAGAGCAGCACTGCAGCCTCTGCTAGCCCCTTAAGGCTGCTAAACTACAGCATACCCGTTCCCTTCCCTTCCCACCCACCATCCAGAGTACGGTCCAGAGCTCCAGCCATAACCAAGCCAGGCCGGCCAGCCCCACTAGCCCAAACCAGCGCACCGCAAACAGGCATTAACATTCCTCCTGCTGGACCTAGCTGGCTCTACGGCTGGCTCTATGGTCTGTGCCAGCTCTGGTCTGGTCTGCCCATAAGACCAGAGGTCTCCTTCATAGGCTAGCACACAGCACCCAGCCAGAGAACTTAGGTAAAGGGAGTTAAAGCTAGCATGACATTAATAGTGTGGTTTTAAGATGATGTAGCTCACCAGTGATCTAAGGATAAGCTAAGTATATCTAAAGATATCATGAGATATCATTCTGAGGATGATAACGTGTAGAAAGCATCAGGGCAAGATTACAATTTTGGTATAAAGGCAAAGGAAATGACATTGTACCAATCAACCCATCTCTTACACTAAACGCCCAAATCCAACAATTGACCAATCACGACAATTCATTAGTTCCTCTCACCATCGGCAGTGGAGCGTGATTGGATCTTGAGGCGGAGGGAGGGTCTGAAGCGGGTGCGGTCATTGAAGCTCCAGCTCTTCTGGACCTTGGCAGGGCTGGTGCCCTCCGTACCCCCAACCTCAGTCCCCGGGGACCGCCGGTCGCTAACCGACGTCTGCCGGCTCTTAATACTCTGCCCCCTGGGGCTCGCCATCCGGACACGGTCTTTGAAACTCAACTTCTGGCTGTCATGGGGGATGGATTGATGGAGGGAGAAAGGAGGATGATGGTGTGGAGGGATGGAGAGAGAGAGAGAGAGAGAGAGAGAGAAAGAAATGGTGTGAGTAGTACAAAGATATACACACGTACTGTATCAAGATCAAGCACAGGTTCAGGGTCGGGAACAAATAAAACAAAATGCAATTGATTGGCGACTTTTTACAGGAGTCTTTCACCATTTCATGAGTTTGTTCATTCGTTTACCCAATTATTGGTTGCTTCACTGCAGAGCAAGGCATTTAAATTAGGTTAGATTGATGGGCCTATTCATAGAGCAGCATGCATTGCAGCCTATTATCCAAAATGCATGCGCACAGCAGGCAAAATGCTTCAGCAGGTACCCTACTGCTAGTATGTAATTATGATTCTTTAGCACTCAGCTCACTCCTAAACATGTGACCTCAGCTGGCAAATCTCTGTCTCTCTGACTGGCAGAGTCACCATTGGAGGAGCTACCATAGAAGAGGTACCATAGTGTCATTGTGTCTTTTACGTTTTGGTGATGTGAGTGTGAATGGTGTGAATGACAGGAAGTGAGGTAAGAGGCAAGAGTAGTTGATAAAACTTCCAGAATGATTGAAGTTGGTGAAATATCACAATGAACCAGTTAAACAGCATCTGTTCAGTGGATCTGACCTTCCCAAATAGCTCTTGTACAGTCAGAAATAAAGTTGAAATCAGAAGTTCACATACACCTTAGCCAAATACATTTAAACTCAGTTTTTCACAATTCCTGATATTTATTCCTAGTAAAGATTCCCTGTCTTAGGTCAGTTAGGATCACCACCTTATTTTAAGAATGTGAAATATCAGAATAATAGTAGAGAGAATGATTTATTTCAGCTTTTATTTCTTTCATCACATTCCCAGTGGGCAAGTTTACATGCACTCAATTAGTATTTGGAAGCACTGCCTTTAAATTGTTTAACTTGGGTCAAACGTTTCGGGTAGCCTTCCACAAGCTTCCCACAATAAGTTGGGTGAATTTTGGCCCATTCCTCCTGACAGAGGTGATGTAACTGAGTCAGGCTTGTAGGCCTCCTTGCTCGCATACGCTTTTTCAGCTATAAGTACAATCTTTGTCCCCATGTGCAGTTGCAAACTGTAGTCTGGCTTTTTTATGGTGGTTTTCGACCAGTGGCTTCTTCCTTGCTGAGCGGCCTTTCAGGTTATGTCAATGTAGGACTCGTTTTACTGTGGATATAGATACTTTTGTACCTGTTTCCTCCAGCATCTTCACAAGGTCCTTTGCTGTTGTTCTGGGATTGATTTGCGTACTATTGTTTGTACAGATGAACGTGGTACCTTCAGGCATTTGGAAATTGCTCCCAAGGATGAACCAGACTTGTGGAGGTCTAAAAAAATACATTGAGGTTTTGGCTGATTTCTTTTCCCATGATGTCAAGCAAAGAGGCACTGAGTTTGAAGGTAGGCCTTGAAATACATCCACAGGTACACCTCCAATTGACCTATCAGAAGCTTCTAAAGCCATGACAACATTTTCTGGAATTTTCCAAGTTGTTTAAAAGCACAGTCAACTTAGTGCATGTAAACTTCTGACCCACTGGAATTGTGATACAGTGAATTATAAGTGAAATAATCTGTCTGTAAACAATTGTTGGAAAAATGACTTGTGTCATGCACAAAGTTGATGTCTTAACCGACTTGCCAAAACTATAGTTTGTTAACAAGAAATTTGTGGAGTGGTTGAAAAACGAGTTTTAATGACTCCAACCTAAGTGTATGTAAACTTCCGACTTCAACTGTAAGAGTAATAAGAGTTAGTGTACAGTAGGAGAAGTGGTTAAAATCATAAGACAACAGGCAGCCGTTTCAGGCACCGTCCAAAGGAAGCTCAACATTGTTGAAAAGGTAACTCAGATACTCAGAGAACTCCCAGAATCTATATGCAGCCATTTTGAAAACCACCAACTTTCTCTCGGATATCGAATCCATGCATCAAGAATACATTTGTTGTCATTCCCAAAATATCCATGAGTCCAAGCGGGCAGGGGGGATGCTGTGTACCTAGTATGTTTCCGTAGGGTACACCTCCCCAGTAGCTTCTGCTTACTACTGAGAACCTTACTACAAACCAGAGGAAAGAGATACGGTAAGCAAATATATGTGTTTATCATATACAGTACCAGTCAAAAGTTTGGACACCTACTCATTCCAGGGTTTTTCTTTATTTTTACTATTTACAAACCTATGAAATAACATATATGGAATCATTTAGTAACCAAAAAAGTGTATAATATATTTAACATTTGAGATTCTTCAAAGTACCGACTCTTTGAATTGATGACAGCTTTGCAAATTCTTGGCATTCTCTCAACCAGCTTCATGAGGTAGTCACCTGGAATCTATTCCAATTAACAGGTGTGCCTTGATAAAAGTTAATTTGTGGAATTTCTTTCCCTCTTAATGCATTTGAGCCAATCAGTTGTGTTGTGACAAGGTAGGGTTGGTATACAGAAGATAGCCCTATTTGGTAAAAGACCAAGTCCATATTATGGCAAGAAAAGCTCAAATAAGCAAAGATAAATGACAGTCCATCATTACTTTAAGACATGAAGGTCAGTCAATGCGGAACATTTTAAGAACTTTGAATGTTTCTTCAAGTGCAGTCACAAAAACCATCAAGCGCTATGATGAAACTGGCTCTCATGAGGACTGCCACAGGAAAGGAAGACCCATAGTTACCTCTGCTGCAGAGGATAAGTTCATTAGAGCCTCAGAAATTGCAGCCCAAATAAATGCTTCACAAAGTTCAAGTAACAGACACATCTCAATATCAACTGTTCAGATGAGACTGCATGAATCAGGCGTTCATGGTCGAATCACCACTACTTAAGGACACCAATAAGAAGAAGAGACTTGCTTGGGCCAAGAAACATGAGCAATGGACATTAGACCGGTGGAAATCTGTCCTTTTTGGTTCCAAACGCTGTGTCTTTGTGAGATGCAGAGTAGGTGAACGGATGATCTCCACATGTGTGGTTCCCACCGTGAAGCATGGAGGAGAAGGTGTGATGGTGTGGGGGTGCGTGCTGGTGACAATGTCAGTGATTTATTTAGAATTCAAGGCACACTTAACCAGCATGGCTACCACAGCATTCTTCAGCGATACACCATCCCATCTGGTTTGCACTTAGTGGGACTATTTGTTTTTGAACAGGACAATCACCCAAGCCAAGGTTGTGTTAGGGCTATTTGACCAAGAAGGAGAGGGCTGGAGTGCTCCGTCAGATGACCTGGCCTCCACAATCACCCAACCTCAACCCAATTGAGATGGTTTGGGATGAGTTGGACCGCAGAGTAAAGGAAAAGCAGCCAACATGTGCTCAGCATATGTGGGAACTCCTTCAAGACTTTTGCAAAAGCATTCCAGATGAGCTGGTTGAGAGAATGCCAAGAGTGTGCAAAGCTGTCATCAAGGCAAAGGGAAGAATCTAAAATATATTTAGATTTGTTTAACACTTTTTTGGTTACTACAAGATTCCATGTGTTATTTCATAGTTTTGATGTCTTCACTATTATTCTACAATGTAGAAAATAGTAAAGAATAAAGAAAAACCCTTGAATGAGTAGGTGTGTCCAAACGTTTGACTGGTACTGTATGTGAACGTCTTTGTATAAGTTATGAATGTAGCTTCTATGAATGTCTATGTATACTTATATAAAGATGTTATATGCCTTCATGTCTGCATATGAATGTTTATGAAATCTAATCTATACAATCGCCACCTCAAACTAAGTGTAGTTTATGGATGTAAATATAACTCATGACAGATTACATAGTCCTTTATGTCATGTATATGAAGGCTTTATAAGCACAACATGATCACTAGGCATCAATCACACGAAACTAAAGCGTGACCAGAGATACTGTAGAACCACTATACTTTTTCAACTACTTGCTGACATTTAGAAAGAGCATGTTCGAAAGGTAATTGAGCTCAGTGGAGAGAGAAAATGAGAGAGAGAGAGAGAGAGAGAGAGAGAGAGAGAGAGAGATATGGGCGCTGAGTCATATGTGTGGAGGACGGTAAACTTTTAGAACAGGCAACCTGTCGGGCACCAGTAGGTTTTCAGGGCCATCGGCACCTGGTTCAATGACACTCAAAAATGGATTGTTATTTATTTATATTTATCCTGCAGGTTTGAGGTGGAGCCCTTGACCATGAGAGGGGTTGTGAATTGAATTCAATAGGTGGAGGATGCTGGAGCTTTGTTCTCTCTCATTCTCGCTCATTCTCGCTCTCTCCCTCCCTCTGTCTCTCCTTTTCTACCGACATGCTTTTCAAATGTTTGGGTTTGCGTGGGATGGATTCTGTCCTCACCCTCTCAACACTAGGCAACACTGAATGTTTCATTTTTTCCCCCGATATTCTGTTGACACTTTACACTTAGTTTGGAAATCTCTGCTAAAAAATAAGTACAGTCTCGACACAGACAAATGTTTTAGTGGCCCTCAGGTTTTTAATTCTGTTTTCCACTTTAAAGAGACACACATTCTGCTTTCCCTACTGTTGTGTAACGACAGCTAAGACAACATATTACATCACTCCTAGCTCCCACAGAGAGAGAGAGAGAGACAGAGAGAGCTAGAGAGAGGGAAGAGAGAGAAAGACAGAGAGAAAGAGAGAGAGAGAGAGAGAGAGAGGGGAGAGAGAGACAGAGAGAGAGAGAGAGAGAGAGAGAGGGGAGAGGGAGACAGAGAGAGATAGAGAGAGGGGAGAGAGAGAAAGACAGAGACAGATAAAGACAGAGAGAGAGGAGAGAGAGGGGAGAGAGAGAAAGACAGAGAGATATAAAGACACAGAGAGAGAGAATGACAGAAAGAGAAAAACAGAGAGAAATAAAGAAAGACACAGAGAGCTAGAGAAAGACAGAGAGAAAGACAGTGTTCTCTCCCTCATCTATCTTTCCTCTGTAATTTAGTGTCTGTGTCACTCAAATCTTGTTATACTGAAACACACACACAACACACGACTGCAATAAACACAATTAGTTCTAATTTTAGAGAGAGCGAGAGAGAGAAACCACTGCAATCATTTCCTTCCTGAAGAACACCTAAGGTACGGAGAGATGTAGCGAGTGAAAGGGATGAGGGAGAGAAAGAAAGAAAGAAAGAGAGAGAGAGTGAGAGAGAGAGAATGAAAGGACAAGAGCAGAGAGAGAATAGGGGAGTGGGAGGAATAGAGACGGTGATCGAGAGTGAAGGAATAATAAAAGAAGAGAAAGAAAGATAAACACTGAAGAAAGAGGGGGGAGAGGCCCAAAGGAGAGGTAAATAATGATTAAGTAATGAACTGCTGGCTGTTTCTATAAATGGATCCATTAAGTTAAGAGCTTGGGCCAACACCTCTTAACTAGCTATCTTTCTCTACAATAGGTCACAGACTGCATATTGGCACCTTCGCTAAATTACACAGTAAATCCCAAATGACACCCTCCTCCCTTGATAGCGCACTACTTTTGACCAATGTCCTATGGATAGAGAGAGACATTTGGGACACACACACACACAGTTCTGAAATGCGGCTGAAAGCATTGGCATTTCCATTTTGGTCATTTGGCAGAGCAGACGATCTTATCCAGAGCGACTTGCCATCAGTGTATTCCATACAGGCAGTAGGGAAGACATGACCCCCAACACGCAGGGTTAAGACGTACACCGGTGGTAGTGCTGCGTGTGGATCTGTGCGTCAAGTAGATACACAGAACAAGTAGGAGGTACGCACCTTGTGGACGATTCACCCTGGTCCTTCCTTCAGGTTGAGAAGTGAGAGAGGGAAGAAAGTGAGGAAATATTTAGCAAAGTCTTCATTGCAAACATCATCTACTGCACCAACGAGTAGCGAGATGACCTCGAGGGGTCGTCGGCAAAGGAGATGCTGAGAATTGTAGGCAGCGTTGTGTTGAGCACATGAGCAAATCACAAGCATGTCACCAGACTAAACAGAAACAAGACTCAAGACACACACACACACACGCATGCATTTCAATGCAGTTTAACTATCCAGGCAAACTCGCTAGCAGTGTGTAGACAGGTGTGTGTTATCAGTGTGTGTGTGTGTGTGTGTGTGTGTGTGTGTGTGTGTGTGTGTGTGTGTGTGTGTGTGTGTGTGTGTGTGTGTGTGTGTGTGTGTGTGTGTGTGTGTGTGTGTGTGTGCGTGTGTGCGTGTGTGCATGTGTGCATGTGTATGTTGTCTAGCTGTCAGTAAAGCATGTAGCAGATGGATTCTCCAATATCTCCAGGTTCCACAACATTCCATCTGCATATTTACCGGTCTTGAAACGCTATTGGCAGATAATACCAATGCAGGCACTCCAGATCTCCCAGTCACACAAGGCTATTCCAGCACAGTGGCAGTCCAATGAAACGAGAGACGGAGAAGTGGCCACACATTCAATAAAGCCTGATTGGATCATTTAGACGCTGATTACCGTCAGAAATGGATGGACCGTGGAGGACGACCGCTAAATTCACTGCCTCAGTTGAAAGTGTGGTGCAGACAATCTCAAGTCTTCAGTGAATCTTAGCTAACTAGGCCAAAGTTCCAAATGGCACCCTATTCCCTATGTAGCGCACTACTTTTGACTAGCGCCTGATCAAAAGTAGTGCACTACATATGGAATGGGGTGTCATTGGGAACGGGAGATATGAATGCCTGCTGTGTTAGCAACAGAGGTGTACTGGGGTATTGTCTACATGATTGGTTTTTAGTCATATTTCTTGAGTTCTGGACTTCACTACAGTTTGGATGAAAAGGAACCTGGACAATACTGGTCTTTTGATGGCTGTGAACTATTGACTTATAATAACAGAAGACAAATGATAAAAATATAAATGTATTCATTCACAGAAAAGAAGGAAGTACATAAGTGAAATAGTACTTGAGGTAGAGAGGTAGAGGAGATAAGTAGAAAATATGTAGCCTGGTCCCAGATCAGTTTGTGCTGTCTTGCCAACACCTATGGCCATTGTCACACCAAACGTGCCAAACAGATCTGGGACCAGGCTAGAAAAGAAAAGTTAACAGAAATACTTAATTGGAAAAAGAGAAGGGAAAAGACTGCTTAACAGGGGCACAGACACCAAACTCAGACACCAGCTGCCAATGTTGTACCTACTTTGTAGGGCTGCAGGTATGCAACGCCTTCAAATGAGGCTTCCAGGTAGCAATGGAAACCGAGTTCTCATCAGCCGCATAACTACGCCAAACACACTGCATGCAGAATACACAAAAAAACAGGTGGGAGGAAAGAAAAAATAGACAAAAGAGAGAAAATGAGACAAAACAAAAACAAAAAAGAAGAAAAAGAAAGGACAAACAGAGGAATAAAAAAAAATGGGGGAAAAAAACTCTGATTAGTGATAAAAAAACACAACAAAGCAATCACGGGTCAAAGGTCACGCGTGAGTGACACGTTCTGTCGCTGGGCCGAGTTCGGAGGCCAGGCACGATGGGGGTACAGTACATGCCTGTGGGGCTGGGAGGGCAGGAGGCTCACGTGGTAACGCCACGTGGCGCCTAGATACGGCCTGGTAGAGTAGTCGGTGGAGTAGTAGCGCCACGCAGCCTGGTGCGGTGGGAGGATGGAGAGGAGGTGAGGGGAGGAGGAGGGGAAAGGAGGTAGAGGAGGAAGAAGAAGATAGCGGGGGAGGAGGAAGGCAGGAGAGGAAGCGAGGGATAGAGGGATACACAAAGGAAACCACAAGGTGAGGTCACAAACAGGAAGGAAAAGAGGAAGACGAGGGATGCAGGGAAGAGGGAAGGATAGCTAACAGCTTAAGCTTGCCTGCCACTCTTGAGGGTAGAGAGTTAAGAATTGGGGAGAATGGACAGAACCTAGCTTGGAAGCAATGGAGAACCTGGGGTTAGAGGAGGTCACCCTACATGCTGGTTCCTGGGCATGTTTGGAGGGAATGTGAGGGGGAAAATAGAGACTGGATAACAACAAAATTACTTTTAGTTTCAACGTCACCATACTTCACATTCGCAACAGTAAGGTAAACTATTGATTCAATCAACGAGAGACAATGAGTATCTATCTCTGGCACAAACATCTCTAATGATGTATTCATAGCCCAAGGTCAATTTGAATTGACAATACCATTAAAGTGACTGTAGTACCACTAGCAGTATTGTAGTAAGTGTGAGTCAGAGGAAATGAGGCTCTGTCCCAAATGGCACCCTATCTCCTTCATAGTACACTATTTTTGACCAGGGCCCATAGGGCTTGGGTCAAAAGAAGTGCACTATATAGGGAATAGGGTGCCATTTGGGACGTAGCCGGTGATAGCTACAACACTTTGCCTTTACCTGGATGAGACAAGCGGCTGGGTTCCTCCTCTTCTCAAAGTGCTTCTGTCTGTGCTGCTCCTGGACCTTCAGGGCAAAGCCTGAGCCCAGTATACCCTGGGAAGACACAGGAGGACATGGGAATCAGGTGAGAAGATGTAAAACTGCTCTTTTGTCAGCCATTTTGGGTCAATGCCTCATTTGTGACTGAACAACATGTGAACATGAAGTCAGATAGGGGAGGTAGCTGTCTAGTAGAGTAACTGAAAGGATATAATCGTGTAAGTAGCGTGCGTGTGTGTGTGTTCATGCACCTGCCAATTTGTGTGTATGTGTGTGTGCGTGCATATGTACATCAGTGTGTGCGCGTATGAGTGTGTGTATGTACTCACCGCTGGCAGGGCAAAGAAAGAGATGCCCAGTAGTGCAAACCCAGCTGAGAGCATGCGCCCGGTCCAGGTCTTCGGGGTCTTGTCCCCGTAACCAATGGTTGTCAAGGTGATCTGAGAACACACACAAACACAATTCTATCTTGAGAAAGACACCACTATTGTCCATGATAGGTCCTAAATGATACTATACGGAGCGAGGCCACCAAATTAAATATCATCGACGTAAATTTGTGAGGGCACTGAAATCCTAACAAAATGGCTACCATTTACACTATTTACTAGGGTCTATTCACAAGAGAAAGTATTTTATGTGTGATGATAATGTATCTCTGCTTTTTGACGTTTATATCACTTCATTGGCTTATTATATAGCTTTAGTTTCATCTGCCTTTTCTCTCCCTCTCTCCCCCTCTCCCCCTCCCTCCCTCCCTCTCTCTCTCTCTCTCTCTCTCTCTCTCTTTCCATCTCTCTTTCCATCCATCCTCTCTCTCTCTCTCTCTCTCTCTCTCTCTCTCCCTCTCTCTCTCCCTCCCTTTCCATCTCTCTTTCTATCCCCTCTCTCTCTCTCTCTCTCTCTCTCCCCCTCTCCCTCCCTCCATCTCTCTTTCCATCCCCTCTCTCTCTCTCTCTCTCTCCCCCTCTCCCTCTCCCTCCCTCCCTCCCTCCCTCCCTCCCTCCCTTTCCATCTCTCTTTCCATCCCCTCTCTCTCTCTCTCTCTCTCTCTCTCTCCCCCTCTCCCTCTCCCTCCCTCCCTCCCTCCCTCCCTCCCTTTCCATCTCTCTTTCCATCCCCTCTCTCTCTCTCTCCTCTCATCTCATTCTCTCTCTCTCTCTCTCCTACTGCTATCTAATTGACTGAAAAGCACAGGAGATAATTCCCTATTGATTTAGTGACTCTCTTATATCTGGGTTTTCTACCCATTCTGCCGTGCTGGGCTGCCGTGCATGACAAAGAAGGCCGTGGCCATTTTGTGTCATTATGACTTTTGGAGGCAGTATGAAAATGGTGGCTAATGGTGCTGGGGCTAATGTATATTACGAAGAAGAAGGTTTTTAATCAAAGCTTATGTGCAACAAAACAGGAGGGACATAAAAAGAAAAGTGCCTGGCAAAGAATGAAAGGACTTTTTGCCTCTTCTCCTTTGGGTGGATGAAATAACGTGAAAATAATAATACTGAAAATCTGTCGTATTAGTGAAAAGGATGAATTTTCAGAGGTAAATACTATTTGAATAAGAGCTTTATTTCCTTGTTGCCCGGAAACCAAATCAGGGACAGACCGTGCCGCTGAGTAGAAATACGGAACATAAAATTAATAGAACATCAAAAAACAATGTTAATAGTGTTTGGAAAACAGTCATAGGAAAAAGGATCCCTTAACTGGCAAACATGGACTGTTCCAACATCCTCCACCGTCCACTGTGGACTCTCCCATTACGAGGGCAGACAGGGGAGTATCTGTAACTTTACTCACCGTTCCCCACCATAAGGCATCAGCATAGGTGGCAAACTCGCTGTTGAACTTGTTCTCCACAAGGTAGACCAGAAAGGAGGAGAAGATGAGGACCAGGAAGCCAATGTACCAGGCTGTCACCAGCTCCTACAGGGAGAGAATTAGATTTTTTTTACGATTCCCATTTGCTGACGCCATAACGTCAGAGAAGACGTCTCCAGAGAAGGAAGAGAGGAGAGAGGAGAGAGGAGGGAGAAGAAAGGAGAGAGGAGAGAAGAGATGAGAGAGGAGGAAGGAGAGAGGAGAGAGGGAGAAGAAAGGAGAGAGGAGAGCGGAGGGAGAAGAAAGGAGAGAAGACAGGAGAGAGAAGGGAGAAGAAAGGAGAGAGGGGAGAAGAGAGGAGAGATGAGAGAGGAGACGAGAGAAGAGAGGAGAGAAGGGAGGAGAAAGGAGAGAGGAGAGGAGAGAGAAGAAGTGTGTGTGACTGTGTTTGTCTGTGACTGTGTGTGTGTGTGTGTGTGTGTGTGTGTGTGTGTGTGTGTGTGTGTGTGTGTGTGTGTGTGTGTGTGTGTGTGTGTGTGTGTGTGTGTGTGTGTCTGTCACTGTGTGTGTGTCTTTGTATATATGTGACTGCGTATCTGTGACTGTGGATCTGTGACTGTGTATATTCGTAAGGCAGCCCCACCTTGCTGTGTGCGTACACCACTGATCCCAGCAGTTTCCAGGTGCCGCCGCGCCGGTCCATGCGCACCATACGCAGGATCTGCAGGAAGCGGAGGCTACGCAGGGCGGACGTGGCAAAGATGTTACCCTGGCTTCCTGCCGACACCACCGCTACGGAGGCTATCAGTACGATGATGTCTGGGAAGGGGAGGGGGATATGGGAATTGTGAGAGAGGGGGAAGAGGAAGGGGAGAAACAGAGAGAGGGGTGAGAGAGAGAGGGAAGGGAAGGAGAGATAGAGGGAGAGAGAGCGAGAGAGAAAGGGAAAGAGAGAGAGAGAGTGTGAGAGAGAGGGGGAGAGAGAGAGAAAGAAAGAAATAAAAAAAGGAAGGAGGGAAAGAGAGAAAGTTACAGGTGGGCACACAGATAAAGAATAGTAGTTATATGTCACAATACTGTTGTGGACTGGACACTAACTTAACAGTTCTGGTGTGGACTGGACACTAACATAAGAGTACTCCGTGGACTGGGCACTAACATAACTGTTTTGGTGTGGACTGGACACTAACATAAGAGTACTGGTGTGGACTGGACACTAACATAAGAGTACTCTGTGGACTGGACACTAACATAACAGTTCTGGTGTGGACTGGACACTAACATAAGAGTACTGGTGTGGACTGGACACTAACATAACAGTACTCCGTGGACTGGGCACTAACATAACTGTTTTGGTGTGGACTGGACACTAACATAACAGTACTCCGTGGACTGGACACTAACATAACTGTTTTGGTGTGGAAAGGACACTAACATAACAGTACTCCGTGGACTGGACACTAACATAACAGTACTCCGTGGACTGGACACTAACATAACAGTACTCCGTGGACTGGGCACTAACATAACAGTACTCCGTGGACTGGGCACTAACATAACAGTACTGGTGTGGACTGGACACTAACATAAGAGTACTGGTGTAGACTGGACACTAACATAACAGTACTGATGTAGACTGGACACTAACATAACAATACTGGTGTGGATTGGACACTAACATAACAGTACTGATGTAGACTGGACACTAACATAACAGTACTGATGTAGACCGGACACTAACATAACAATACTGGTGTAGACCGGACACTAACATAACAGTACTGGAGTGGACTGGACACTAACATAACAATACTGGTGTGGACTGGACACTAACATAGCAATACTGGTGTAGACTGTACACTCACATAACAATACTGGTGTAGACTGTACACTCACATAACAATACTGGTGTAGACTGTACACTCACATAACAATACTGGTGTGGACTGGACACTAATATAACAGTACTGGTGTGGACTGGACACTAATATAACAGTACTGGTGTGGACTGGACACTAATATAACAGTACTGGTGTGGACTGGACACTAATATAACAGTACTGGTGTGGACTGGACACTAATATAACAGTACTGGTGTGGACTGGACACTAACATAACAGTACTGGTGTGGACTGGACACTAACATAACAGTACTGGTGTGGACTGGACACTAACATAACAATACTGGACACTAACATAACAGTGAATCTAGGTGAAATGGATACAGGCAAGAGTCATTCAAACTTGACCAAATCTTGACCATTAACATCGGTCAAATTGACCCTGAATATATATGCGTGAAATCAATAGCCACTTCAACCCTTGAGGGGGCAAATTCTATAGAGGGGGAATAACATTTGCCGTTGTAAACAAATCATTATGTTGTAATTACAGATTAACCGTAACCCCTTACTGTGACCGATTATCACAACAACATATCATCCACATGAGTGAATGAATGATACAGTCTCCCTCTGTGTGTGTGTGTGTGTGTGTGTGTGTGTGTGTGTGTGTGTGTGTGTGTGTGTTGGCATTCTGTTAAAAGCGTCAACAACACAATAACTCAAAAAGCTATACATGCTTCTGCATCGATCGAGATCCACAATCCATCCCCAACACAGAATGGTACGGACATCATAGCAAGGCATGCAATCTAACACCTGTGCTGTATGTACAGTGTACACCATGCACCACTGACGCATGAAAAGAGATTGAGATATCAAGTATGTTTGGAAACATGTACTGGAAACATTGTGTAAGTCTACTGGTCTAAAGGAGGACGGTTTACAGCAGCATAGTGCAACTGCTGTGCATGGGGAATTCGACTGGATTGATACTGATCTTCAATCCCAGATCGTTAGTGGCAAACACACAGGAGCGGGTTCTCACAAGGACGCACACAATAACGCACGCATGCACACACACACACACACACACACACACACATTTACACGTGTATACATGTACAGGCATTTCACTGTATTTGTGCACGTGACAATAAAAACTTGGCACACACACACACACACACACACACTGACAAAGGGAGGACAGGGGCTGTTCAGACAGACCACAACGACAGGGAGAGAAACATCAATCCCTCAAGGAACACAAACAACTCTGCGGTTGAATCTCAAATGGCACCCTATTCCCTACACAGTGCACTACTTTTGACCAGAGTCCTATGGGCTTTGTAGGTAATAGGGTTCCATTTGGGATGTAGCCTGAGGCATCAGACTTCTCCTCCAACACAGACAAATAATATTTTCTATTTTCTTTAATACACCCTTGTGTTTCACCACCGCCTCACTTCAAAGACGCTCCACCACCATGTGAAACCACAAACTGAAGAAATATTATTTTCTTCTCCTTGGTTTCCCCCTGCATTTTTCTGTTTTGTGAGATTTGTGAGAATTTGTCGTACCACCAGCCGGTGGGTTTGTCTGTCCTTCCGACGAACTCAGCACTCGGACATGAAATACAATCGCTGACCAAGGTTTGGTCGATCGCTCTAGGGCTTATAAATCATGAACCAGTTAAACCATGGCAGGAGGGAGACAGCAGAACCGTGAAAAATACATGAACCAACCACACACACAGACCGTACTCGGACGGCCCAAAAAACAGCATGCTGGGACATAAAGATACTGGCCAAGCACTGGCCTCTGCTGAAGATGTGGAAACAAAAGACCTCTTTAACAAGCAGGTGAGTGTGTGACGTGTGTGTGTGTTTTGAAGGAGAAAGAGAGCCTGTATGTGTATAAATTGGTGTGTCTGTGTACGCATGCTTGTGTGAGTGTGTGTGAGTGTCTGAGTGTGTAATGTTTGTGTGTGTGTGTGTGTGTGTGTGTGTGTGTGTGTGTGTGTGTGTGTGTGTGTGTGTGTGTGTGTGTGTGTGTGTGTCTGACTATGTAATTTCTGTGTCTGTGTGTGTGTGTGTGTGTGTGTGTGTGTCTGTGTGTGTGTGTGTGTGTGTGTGTGTGTGTGTGTGTGTGTGTGTGTGTGTGTGTGTGTGTGTGTGTGTGTGTGTGTGCTGAGTGCTGACAGATCTCTCACATCTGGAGTCTCCATCTGCCTGGTCTAGTTTTAACAGCAGTACTGTGTGTCCTGGTTCACCCTCTGAGCCTTGGCCCCACTTGTCTCTCTAACCATTCATGCCAAAAACACAGAATCCAATCAGCTGCACCAGTGATACCACTCTGGGTTGAGACTACGGTTACTATGTTGATGTGAGACTATAGGGCGGTTTCCCAGCCCCAGATTAAACCTACTAGACTAAGAATCCTGTTCAAAAGATCCAGTCCAGTTCTTGGCTTAATCTGGGTCTGGGAAACGGACTCTATGAGGTTTAAAAGTATTTACTAGTTTCGCAAATATTAGTTATCTATTCTATCGCTGCAGATGTGTGTATGTGTGTGTTCCTTTGTGTGTGTGCGTGTGTCCTCAGTGGTTGCCAGTGTGTTCACATTCCTCCTCGTCCATCCAGGCAGACAGTCAAAGTCACATATGTGGGACTTGGACAGGGGACAGCTCTTGGTATGATGTTAACAGTTAGCAGCCCAACTGCCTCTGGACTGCCTGGTCAGAATACAGCCAACACATTCTCTCCTCTCGTCTGTCTTGTCTGTCTGTCTGTCTGTCTGTCTGTCTGTGCCTGTCTGTGCCTGTCTGGGTTGGGCTCTGGGCTGGGTCGCATATAAGTCCTTGCCTGATAGACCGACTACAGCTCCCACAGGTGTGTGTGTGTGTGTGTGCGAGTGTGTGTGTGTGTTTGTGTCTATGGGTCATTGAGGGGCCGACGTTACTCTCTCATTCATAAACATGGGGGTGGTAAGGACACCAAGATGTCAAAATCCCCCCAAGGAACACCACATTTAGTGCCAATCCTTTCACTGACAAATTCAATATCCCTGTGTTGTCGTCACGATGTCTTGTCACAATCAAATACTTTCACATCCAATCAGTAGAAAAGTTTAGCTGGCATCGAGCCAGTGATTTCTCATGGTGCAACACTACAGTGTGAGCAATCCTCTATCAATACAGTCAGTCAATGTCCTCTACATAAACCAACACATTCAATCAGCATCCTCTACCTAAACCACAATGTAAGATACATAAGCTGGTTTTTAGACAAATATGTTCTCAGTCAAACGCACTTCAATAAACATTCTTCCTGTATGCCAGCCCCATTGGCTGATGGGAACCCACCACTGACTGAGCCTACCAATGAGAGCTATTCATCCAGTTTATGAGCTGTCCTGTTTGTTTCCATCCATCTGGGCTCTGGGGACCACATCTGCATTGAAATATCTCCTTCTAACGATCTTTCAATAACTTCACAGGACAAATCACCTGCTCGGAACACTTAAAGATGAAATTGGCTCATTGCGTATAATTTATGGATGGTGAGAGTCACTGAGTGAGACACCCCCGCACTCCAGAGACTAATGGATTGGCCCAGACAGTAATGACTGGGGTGTATCGGGCTGACAGTTATGGATACTCTTACCACTGACTGTATAAGGGAGAGAATTTATAGACCCATCTAGAGTAGTCAAAGCACACTACAACACACACAGACACACAATGTTGACACATACATCAGGGTGGAGAGGTGGGGGAGGGAGACGAGAGAGATAGAGGGGGGGGGGCGGAAAAAAATACAAAAAGAGAGAGAGTGAAAAACAGAAGGAAAGAGAGAGGAAAATAGAAATGACAAACCTCCCTCAAGCAGCTCAGAGTAATTGTCATGGTGATTGTCATGGTGATTATCATGGTGATTGTCACGGTGATTGTCACGGTGATTGTCACGGCGATTGTCATGGTGATTGTCACGGTGATTGTCATGGCGATTGTCATGGTGATTGTCATGGTGATTGTCACGGTGATTGTCATGGTGATTATCATGGCGATTGTCATGGTGATTATCATGGTGATTGCCATTATAAGCCTTGCCTTGTGTCATTATCCAGCCTTGCATTGTGTCATTAGTTGACGTGTAATAGATTGAGTTATTGGCAATGTCACATGCCCTCATACAGACAGTACTCCATGATTGTAATAGGCCAGCTGATCAATCATTCAACACAATAGGGCTGACATAAGCAGGTCAAGGGAGGAATTATACAGAGAGAAACAGACAATAAATTATGATAAAGTAACAGCAATGCTTAAGTTATTCATGATGGCCATACTTCATAGTGTCTAACCAGTAAAAATGGGTTTATTAGTAGTGGCTACTTGTAGTGGAAGCGGGAGGGGGATTGTGTCCAGTCAGTGACCCTACGTGTTTTGATAGAGGGATGATTGGAGAGGTATCCTAGGTTGTGTGTTTTGGCTAGGAGGGGAAAGGGGTAAGCAGCTTAGGAGGCAAGATTAAGACTGACAAATAATTAAAAAGAGGAGAGGCCAGAGGAGGACACACCCAAACAGTATATTACAGCCAGCCTTAACAGTCTCTATTTCAGCCTTAACCATCTCTATTCGGAGTATCTAGTTCAGCCTTAACAGTCTCTATTCAGAGTATCTATTTCAGCCTTAACCATCTCTATTCAGAGTATCTAGTTCAGCCTTAACCATCTCTATTCAGAGTATCTAGTTCAGCCTTAACAGTCTCTATTCAGAGTATCTATTTCAGCCTTAACAGTCTCTATTCAGAGTATCTAGTTCAGCCTTAACAGTCTCTATTCGGAGGATCTAGTTCAGCCTTAACAGTCTCTATTCAGAGTATCTATTTCAGCCTTAACAGTCTCTATTCAGAGTATCTAGTTCAGCCTTAACAGTCTCTATTCGGAGGATCTAGTTCAGCCTTAACAGTCTCTATTCAGAGTATCTAGTTCAGCCTTAACAGTCTCTATTCGGAGGATCTAGTTCAGCCTTAACCGTCTCTATTCAGAGTATCTAGTTCAGCCTTAACAGTCTCTATTCGGAGGATCTAGTTCAGCCTTAACAGTCTCTATTCAGAGTATCTAGTTCAGCCTTAACAGTCTCTATTCGGAGGATCTAGTTCAGCCTTAACCATCTCTATTTGGAGGATCTAGTTCAGCCTTAACAGTCTCTATTCAGAGGATCTAGTTCAGCCTTAACCATCTCCATTCAGAGTATCTAGTTCAGCCTTAACCATCTCTATTTGGAGTATCTATTTCAGCCTTAACAGTCTCTATTCAGAGTATCTATTTCAGCCTTAACAGTCTCTATTCAGAGTATCTAGTTCAGCCTTAACAGTCTCTATTCGGAGGATCTAGTTCAGCCTCAACAGTCTCTATTCGGAGGATCTAGTTCAGCCTTCACCGTCTTTTTATTTATTTTACCTGTATGTAACTAGGCAAGTCAGTTAATAAGAACAAATTCTTATTTTCAATGACGGCCTAGGAACAGTGGGTTAACTGTCTTGTTCAGAGGCAGAACGACAGATTTTTACCTTGTCAGCTCAGGGATTCAATCTTGCAACCTTTCGTTTACAAGTCCAAGGCTCTAACCACTAGCCTACCTGCCGCCCCTAGTCAGAGAATCTAGTTCAGCCTTAACCGTCTCTATTCAGAGAATCTAGTTGAGCCTTAACAGTCTCCATTCGGAGTATCAAGTTCAGCCTTAACAGACGGTTAATCCTGAACTTGATACTCCGAATGGAGACTGTTAAGGCTCAACTATCATTCACTCTGAATAGCATGACTGGTATTCAGAGTGTCTAGTTCAGCCTTAACAGTCTTTATTCAGAGTATCTAGTTGAGCCTTACCAGTCTCTATTCGGAGTGTCTAGTTGAGTCTTAACCGTCTCTATTCGGAGGATCTAGTTGAGCCTTGACAGTCTCTATTCAGAGGATCTAGTTCAGCCTTAAACGTCTCTATTCAGAGTATCTGGTTCAGCCTTAACTGTCTTTTTATATTTGACCTGTATTTAACTAGGCAAGTCAGTTAATAATTCTTATTTTCAATGATGGCCTAGGAACAGTGGGTTAACTGCCTCGTTCAGGAGCAGAACGACAGATTTTTACCTTGTCAGCTCCGGGATTCGAGCTTGCAACCTTTCGGTTATAAGTCCAACGCTCTAACCACTAGGCTACCTGCCGCCCCGTCTCTGTTCAGAGTATCTAGTTCAGCCTTAACAGTCTCCACTCGGAGTATGTAGTTGCGCCTTAACCGTCTCCATTGTCACGTCCTGACCCTAGTAAGATGTCATTTTCTATAGTAGTGTAGGGCAGGGCGTGACAGGGGGTGTTTTTGGGCTGATCTATGTTTTCTAGTTCCATGTTTAAATTCTAGTTTTCTATTTCTATGTTGGATTGTTTGGGGTTGATCTCTAATTGGAGGCAGCTGATCCTCATTTGCCTCTGATTAGAGATCATATTTAAGTAGGGGTTTTTCTCATTGTGGTTTGTGGGTTATTGTCTTTGGAGTAGTGTGTTGTCCTCTGCGTCACGGTTTGTTGTGTTTGTAATTCAAGTTTATTAAGTGTATCGCATTCAGTTTCACTTTTAATAAATATGTGGAACTACGAAAACGCTGCATCTTGGTCCGCTCCTTCGAACAGCCGTGACAGAATAACCCACCATAAAAGGACCAAGCAGCGTAAGAAGGAGCAGCAGGAGGAATGGACATGGGAGCAGATTTTGGATGGGGAAGGACCCTGGAGTCAGGCTGGGGAGTATCGCCGACCGAAGGAGGAACTTGAGGCAGCGAAGGCAGAGCGACGTTACTACGAGGCGTTATATGCACCGAAAGGCAAGTGCGAGAGGCAGCCCCCCCCAAAAAATGTTTGGGGGGGCACACGGGGAGTTTTGCTAAGTCAGGATGGAGACCTGAGCCAACTCCTCGTGCTTACCGTGGGGAGCGGGTGATGAGAAAAGCGCCGAGCTATGCGGAAATGCGCACTGTATCGCCCATACGCATTCATAGCCCGGTGCACTCGGTGCAAGCTCCTCATCGTTGTCGGGCTAGAGTTGGCACTCAGCCAGGAAGGAGTGTGCCTGCTCAGCGCATCTGGCCACCAGTGCATCTCCTCGGCCCAGTTTATCCTGCGCCTGCTCTACGCACGGCTTCCCTCATTCCCCAGCACAGCCCAGTTCGCCCTGTGCCAGCGCTCCGCCCGTGCCGGGCTACAGTGACCATCCAGCCAGGATGGGTTGTGCAGGCCATGCGCTCCAGACATCCAGTGCGTCACCAGAGCCCAGTACATCCTGTTCATGCTCCCCGCACTAGCCTGAAGGTGCGTGTTACTAGTCTGGCGCCTCCAAAGCCAGCCCCACTCATCAGGCCTCCAGTGCGCCTGCCCAGCCCAGTACGTCCTGTTCCTGCTCCCCGCACTAGCCCTGAGGTGCGTGTTACGAGTCTGGCGCCTCCAAAGCCAGCCCCACGCATCAGGCCTCCAGTGCGCCTGCCCAGACCAGTACGTCCTGTTCCTGCTCCCCGCACTAGCCCTGAGGTGTGTGTTACGAGTCTGGCGCCTCCAAAGCCAGTCCCACGCATCAGGCCTCCAGTGCGCCTGCCCAGTCCAGTACGTCCTGTTCCTGCTCCTCACACACTCCCTCCAGTGCGCATCCATAACCCGGTACAGCCAGTGCCTGCTGTGAGCACTCGGCCCTTAGTGCATCTCCCCAGTCCGGTGAGACCGATTCCTGCTCCTCTCACTCTCCCTCCAGTGCGCGTCCATAACCCGGTACAGCCAGTGCCTGTTGTGAGCCCTGAGCCTCCAGCGACGCTCCTCAGCCCTGAGCCTCCAGCGACGCTCCTCAGCCCTGAGCCTCCAGCGACGCTCCTCAGCCCTGAGCCTCCAGCGACGCCCCTGAGCCTCCAGCGACGCCCCTCAGCCCTGAGCCACCAGCGACGCCCCTCAAACCAGAGCCTCCAGCGACGCCCCTCAACCCAGAGCCTTCAGCGGTGGTCTGCAACCCAGAGCCTTCAGCGGCGGCCTTTAGCCCAGAGTCTTCAGCAGCGGTTGGCGGTCCGGCTTCTGGCGACGATCCATGGTCTGGTTCCTCCGGACATACAGAAGCGGGGGGATCAGCGGGCGGTGGTAGTACTACGCCCGGAACCAGAGCCACCGCCATAGACTCTAGTCACCCACCCTACCCTCCCTTTGTGTTTTGTTGGGTTTTTTGTTTTTGTGTGCATTCGGAGTCTGCACCTTTGGGGGGGGGGGGGGGTACTGTCACGTCCTGACCCTAGTAAGATGTCATTTTCTATAGTAGTGTAGGGCAGGGCGTAACAGGGGGTGTTTTTGGGCTGATCTATGTTATCCTCTATGGGCTAGGTGGCACCAAATCGTCCCACCTACGTAACAGCCAGTTGAATCCTGCGGCGCGATTTTCAAAACGTTTGAAATGCTATTACTTCAATTTCTCAAACATATGACTATTTTACAGCTATTTAAAGACAAGACTCTCGTTAATCTAACCACACTGTCCAATTTCAAAAAGGCTTTACAACGAAAGCAAAACATTAGATTATGTCAGCAGAGTACCCAGCCAGAAATAATCAGACACCCATTTTTCAAGCTAGCATATAATGTCACATAAACCCAAACCACAGCTAAATGCAGCACTAACCTTTGATGATCTTCATCAGATGACACACCTAGGACATTATGTTATACAATACATGCATGTCTGTTCAATCAAGTTCATATTTATATCAAAAAACAGCTTTCTACATTAGCATGTGACGTTCAGAAAAAGCATACCCCCCGCAAACTTCCGGGGAATTTACTAACAATTTACTAAATTACTCACGATAAACGTTCACAAAAAGCATAACAATTATTTTAAGAATTATAGATACAGAACTCCTCTATGCACTCGATATGTCCGATTTTAAAATAACTTTTCGGATGAAGCACATTTTGCAATATTCTAAGTACATAGCCCAGCCATCACGGGCTAGCTATTTAGACACCCGGCAAGTTTAGCCTTCATCAAAATCATATTTCCTATAAGAAAAATGGTCTTACCTTTCCTGTTCTTCGTCAGAATGCACTCCCAGGACTTCTACTTCAATAACAAATGTAGGTTTGGTCCCAAATAATCCATCGTTATGTTCCATCAGCGACGTTTTGTTCGTGCGTTCTAGACACTATCAGAATGGTAAATCACGGTCGCGCGCATGGCGCAGAACGTGACAAAAAAATTCTAAATATTCCATTACCGTACTTCGAAGCATGTCAACCGCTGTTTAAAATCAATTTTTATGCAATTTATCTCGTAGAAAAGCGATAATATTCCGACCGGGAATCTGCCTGTCTGTAAACAGAGGGAAAAACCGAAAGACGGGGGCGGGGCAGGTCACGCGCCTAAGCCTTTGTCCTCTGATAGACCACTTAGCAAAAGCTCTCGTGTGTTTCAGCCAGGGCTTTGAATTACGTCATTCAGGTTTTTCCCGGGCTCTGAGAGCCCATTGGAGACGTGGGAAGTGTCACGTAACAGCAGAGATCCTGAGTTTTTGGATGAGATGTCAAAGAACGCAAATAAATGGTCAAACAGGCCACTTCCTGTAAAGGAATCTCTCAGGTTTTTGCCTGCCAAATGAGTTCTGTTATACTCACAGACACCATTCAAACAGTTTTAGAAACTTTAGGGTGTTTTCTATCCATATATAATAAGTATATGCATATTCTAGTTACTGGGTAGGATTAGTAACCAGATTAAATCGGGTACGTTTTTTATCCGGCCGTGTAAATACTGCCCCCTAGCCCCAACAGGTTATCTATGTTTTCTAGTTCTATGTTTAAATTCTAGTTTTCTATTTCTTGGATTGTTTGGGGTTGATCTCTAATTGGAGGCAGCTGATCCTCATTTGCCTCGGATTAGAGATCATATTTAAGTAGGGGTTTTTCTCATTGTGGTTTGTGGGTTATTGTCTTTGGAGTAGTGTGTTGTCCTCTCTGCGTCACGGTTTGTTCTTTTGTATTTCAGTGTATTGCATTCAGTTTCACTTTTAATAAATATGTGGAACTACGAAAACGCTGCATCTTGGTCAGCTCCTTCAAACAGCCGTGACATCCATTCAGAGTATCTAGTTGAGCCTTAACAGTCTCTAACCACTAGGCTACCTGCCGCCCCATTTCTGTTCGGAGTGTCTAGTTCAGCCTTAGCCGTCTCTATTCGGAGTATGTAGTTCAGCCTTAAACAGCTCTATTCAGAGTATCTCGTTATTGGCCTGTGTACGGTTGTTGTGAAGCTGGTTGAGAGAATGCCAAGAGTGTGCAAAGCTGTCATTAGGCAAAGGGTGGCTATTTGAAGAATCTCAAATAAAATATATTTTGATCTGATTAACACTTTTCTGGTTACTACATGATTCCATATGTGTTATTTCATAGTTCATGAAATTCATGGTCTAATTCTAATGGTCTAATTTCTGTATCTCTCTCGCTTTCTATCTGTTTCCCTCTCCCTCTCCTGCTCTCTCTCTCGACATGACATTAGCCAGCTCAGAGAGCATGATAATGCTAGCTCTGACTTAGCGTGACTGGTAAGCCTCTACTCTCCCTCCCTGAAGTACGGTGGCCATCTGAGGAAGGGCAGATGGATATGTCTAAACACTGGAAAGAATTGAAGACGGGTTAATGGAGAGGCCTATTTACATAGTCAGTCGACCCTAAATCTCCTGTTAAGAATCACAAGAGCCTCAAACACCACAGCTAAAACATCAAGCCAGAGGACTACGGTCTATTGTGTTTGTGTTCCTATGGTCAATTACACTGCATATCCTTTTACCCGTAGGTCTCTTTGAACTCGGAAGTCACATTCCTATGGTAAAACTCCGGCAATTAGTGCATAGCCATATGGATTTGCAGTCAGGAAACTGACTTCTCGCTTTTAAGTAGGAAATAAAGTAACTGAGAGGTCATCAATTGTCATAAAAGAGGAAAAAGTCAATGATTACCTGTAAAACTATTTAACGCCAGGGTTGTGGGTTCGATTCCCACGGGGGACCAGTACGGAGAAAAAATTTATGAAATGTATGCATTCACTACTGTAAGTCGCTCTGGATAAGAGCGTCTGCTAAATGACTAAAATGTAAAATGTAAAAATATCTAGTCTATAGCTCACCTATGACACAGAAAGGCTTCCGGGCGAAACGGAGGCGACCCTGCCATCCTCTGTAGCGACAGCAGCAGCCGGCCGACCAGATCCTGATGATGTACTCCAGCCCAAACACCACAATCATCACAAACTCCTACAGGAAGTGACAAAATGGGAAGTCAGGGGAAAATGATACACAATGACAGCAATTGCTATAAATCTACAGATAGAACTATCTACAAGTGTGACACCTATCTGTTTATATCAGTTTCATCATTGTATTGAAAGTACAAGAAATTATTAATCATCCAATTTCCAACATATCATAACATATTAAAGTGGCATGCTTTTTCTTGACATTGAAACAGATTCATGATTTGAATGAATGATGACTTAAAGTGGTCTACTTCCTGTGAGCAGCATGTATATAATGTCATACCATCAGTGTCAACCTAAAATATGCTAATGCACCATTAGCATGCTAAATGTCTACACTGAGTCAACATAGTCAATTAGGTCACTACATTCATTGCAATTGGCACAACATTAGCTAGCTAGCATTTGCTCCCAGTATATCATGATTCAAATTCCGCTGATGCTAATCCAAGATAATGTCCCTAGCAAGTGTGGTCTAAAAGAGGCATATGGATGCAATGAGATTTTTAAATGAGCATGAATGCGGTTTCAAATCTAGTTTTCAGAGTAGCGACTGGAATCGTGTTGACACTGATTTAATTTGGAGAGGCTATGTTATTGAATGGAGACATCCAGTATGAATCCAGTTTTGATAAAGGGATTAATCTTCTCCTCGGATATCCCTCTTCCTATCTGTCATGGAGATACTTGCCTAGCACAGAAGGATGGACCGATGCATTGACTGTCACTGGCCCACCCAGGCTACAAAATGACATATACCACTAACCTTCCTAATTTCCCTCAGGGATTCATAGTCGTATTGAATTGAATGTCAAACGAAACAATATGAGTACATTTTTGTAACTTTATTTTTACACTATACTACCAACTGGATGTTTCCTTATCTGTACTTGCCCCAGAGCAATGACATACTCTTTAGATTTTCAAATGTACTAGGATGTTTGTAATCTTTGATTATTTGAATGGGAATTGTTGCTCTTTGTTGACTCCCTCTCTCTCTCTCTCTCTCTCTCTCTCTCTCTCTCTCTCTCTCTCTCTCTCTCTCTCTCTCTCTCTTCTCTCTCTCTCTCTCTCTCTCTCTCCTCTCTCTCTCTCTCTCTCTCTCTCTCTCTCTCTCTCTCTCTCTCTCTCTCTCTCTCTCTCTCTCTCTCTCTCTCTCTCTCTCTCTCTCTCTCTCTCTCTCTCTCTCTCTCTCTCTCTCTCTCTCTCTGTCTGTCTGTCTGTCTGTCTGTCTGTCTGTCTGTCTGTCTGTCTGTCTGTCTGTCTGTCTGTACTGTCAGTCAATAACCAAGGTCACCTACCATGCTAATTGACTCCCGTAAATGGAGTTCATTTCTTCCAGTTCACCACTCACATTTGAGCTCTATACAAATAACACTCATCTCTCACTCGTCTATTTCCCAGTTGCTGAGCAATAATGCTTCAAATATCAATATATTTCAGCAACAATTTAAATGACTGTCAAAATCAACAACAGGGCAATACAGAGACAATGATGATGACCAATTGACGACCCTTTTGCTCACTCTCCCTCGCGGCCCTCAAGTCTGCTGTAACAGTATGGTGATAACTCATCGCAGGGTACGGTTAGTAGATAGTGACCTGCTAGCAGCATTTCAATAACAGTACACTATCTACAACTTTAAAGGTTTCTTCGGCTGCCCCCATAGGTTAACCCTTTGAATAACTATTTTTGGTTGCAGACGTTTCTACATGCAAACCAAAAGGGTTCTACCTGAAACCGAAAAGGGTTCTCCTATTGAGACATCCGAAGAACCCTTTTTGAACCCTTTTTCTAAGAGTGTAGAAGAAGAAATCAATGTTGGTCCCGGATCAAATGACTAAACTCAATATGGAGACAACGCGTGAACCTTGGCCTGTATCGATTTTTCCTATAAGGACCACATACGTAGCAAGAGAGAGCTCTGCATCAGTAGGGTTCTTAACTTGGTTAAGTCCGTTTGAATCTGCTTTATTCACTATCAAATGACTAGATGATGGGAAAACAGAGAAGTGTTCCCAACTGATCAGATGAACTTACTGATACCAGAATGTATTCATATCCTCTTACCTAATTACTAATAGAAATCTAGTTGTGCAAAGAGGAGTTTGATTGAAAGCTCAACACATTTCAAAGCTTTGTATTTGCCTGCTGTGAAGCGATTGGTGACACTGCTTTCTGCTATCCACAGTGTCACCTATCACTGCACTCATTGTAAACAGGCACGCCGATGAACAGCTTCCGTGTCTGTGTCAGAACATATGCCTAGTTTCAACCAGTTTCTCACCAGGATGAGCAGACAGTCGGAAGAGAAGTCCTGGTGAGCCGGAATGGTGGAGAACACAGACAGGACCAAGCAACCAAAAACCAGGACGAACCTACAGGACAAAACAGATAGAAATCATAAATACATTTATCCAGAGCCATATGACACAGAAGAAGAACATGGCAGTTTGGTCAGGAA
Source organism: Salmo trutta (assembly GCF_901001165.1). Taxonomy (NCBI): domain Eukaryota; kingdom Metazoa; phylum Chordata; class Actinopteri; order Salmoniformes; family Salmonidae; genus Salmo; species Salmo trutta. Next base: position 70,596,011 of record NC_042970.1, read on the forward strand.
ATGCCTGATCTCATTATTAATGCTAACGTGATTAGCTTGAAACATGCACCGTCGCTGGACTGGAGAAGCAGAAATATCAGACCCATACCCATGCTCCTTTCCCTACCTCTTTCTGCAAAGAACCACAGTCTTTGATAATCTTCCACCTTCATAATGATACAATCTTTTATTTTTCCATTAAATAACTCTGAAATATGAGGTGGGCCAACGGCCTTCCAAGTAGCATCAATGGCAAAATTACGAGCATCGGATTTAGAGTTATAGATGTCTTTTGTGTTAAATGGTGAGAGAACATCTGTGTTTGATCAGGATTGAGCTCCGTCTTAAAGCTTGGCTGTGCCTATGGAGTTTGTGAGGGAAAGGCTAAGATAGGGCTTTGGATGCCAAATGACTTATTGTCTTTGTCTTTCTAGGATTATCATTGAAACTATAGCATCTTGATTTTCCTGCAAAGCAGTGCTTTTGAAACTAGTGGAAGTGTTGCATTTCAGTATCTACTGGGCAAAAACTGGTTGAATCAATGTCATTTCAACCCCAAAATTCAATGTGATGATGTTGAACCAACGTGGAAAACTGATTGGATTTGCAAAAAGTCATCAATGTAACAGAATGTCGCCTATTTGAACCTATATCCAATTAGTTGACAAGTCAACAAAATTGAAATTAAAACTAGATGCTGAAAAGATGTCTGAGCCCAGTGGGTGGTGAGTCATAACAAAGACAAAGCACTGTTGACCAAACACCGCTGTAGGGGAGAGATTAGCCTTGCATGCCAATTGTCTAGGTTCTCCAGGATAACAACAGTGTGAATATGGTGTCTGGCTATGGAGATAGAAACTGAACCCTGAGTTTAGATAGAAGAGTCATTCCAGTGTGATGACAGTGGCATTCACAAAATGTAAACAATTAGAAACAATCCAAATAAGGTCAGCCAATATGTCGCTACAACTTCCTCTAATGTCCCTCGACCTCCCTTCTCTTCCTTCTCAGTCAATATTTGAGAGTGACATTCAGAAATACAAACAATCATCAAGAACCCCAATAAGGTCTTTGAAGATGTCACTATGCCGCACAAGACGTTACTACAACTTCCTCTACCGCCCCCCCGTCCAGCCACCACCCTTCTGTTCCCTCTCCCTTCTCCACAGCTGTAGCCTATGGAGTATGGATGATGAGAGGCTAGAGACTATTAAGCCGTCCCCCGGTGCCTGTAGGCTAGGCCCTAAATCATCACTAAGATGAAAGAAGATGAAGAACCTTTAAAAGTTGAAACGCATGGCCAAGCGGGTCAGGGGGGTGACTTCCAGACTCTGAGCTTCTGAGCAGCGTCTGTGTGAAAAGGGTGGGCGTCCTGTGCGGGTCGCGATCCCCAGCCGACCTCTCGCTGACCGCTATAGGACTGTGCTGATGTGACCCCGGCCCCGATCTGACCTTTGACTCCAAGAGGGAGCCCAAACAGAGGTTGCGGTTTTCCATAGCCAGAGGAGGGATAGATGGTTATGTGGTTATTTCGATTTAACCGTCGACATCTGTCGTCCAATACGCTCTCCTCCTTCTGTGAGGAGTCAGGAAGTAGAAGGCTTTGTATGTAACCCAAGAGGCTAAATAAAAATTATTCCTTTTCAAGTTTGAATATTTAACATTTTAGTGTTTTTACATTAAAAAATACAGTTGAGGTGGGAAGTTTACATACACTTAGGTTGACGTCATTAAAAGTTATTTTTCAACCATTCCACACATTTCTTGTTAACAAACTATAGTTTTGGCAAGTCGGTTAGGACATCTACTTTGTGCATGACAAGTAATTTTTCCAACAATTGTTTACAGACAGATTATTTCACTTATAACTCACTGCATCACAATTCCAGTGGGTAAGAAGTTTACATACACTAAGTAATAAATGTCAGGAATTGTGAAAAACTGAGTTTAAATGTAATTGGCTAAGGTGTATGTAAACTTCCGACTTCAACTGTACATCCTAATTAAATTGGGAAGTTAATCAATTGTGCATATGTCTGGACTGGTGAATGCGTGCCTTGACAAGTATCATGTAGCTGTCAACTGAAAGGACAGCTGGCCTCATAAGTCTTCCTCCACTCTCTCTCTTGTCAAGATCTCTAAAGGAGAATTTCTGAGTGGCTGCTAAACAAGGTTTTCAGAGTGCCTCCTTATCTAACTATAATAAACACCAATGTCTCTCTTTTCAAAACAAATAGAACCATTTGTGAAATACTTAATGAAAAACAATTAATTAGTTATGAAAAACAGGCAAGGTTGTTTATCATTGAACGATCTTCCCTAATTACTTTGCCGCCGCCTCCCTGTCCTCTCTGCAGGCCTCAGTTGCCTCGTGTCACATACTGTTGTAGGGGGAGCTGTCCCAAATCGCACCCTATTCCCTACGTAGTATGGTGCACTAGATAGGGAATAGGGTGCCATTTGGGACGCGGAGCTAGTATCTGGAGTCTGTCACAGCCCTCACAGCTCCAACAGAACACAGAATTGCCCTTAACCTTTTAAAGAGAGCCCCAGAGTAAATAAAGATTTGGGAGTGGGGACTTGCGCACGCACGCACGCACGCACACACGCACACACACACAGAAGCCCATCATCACCGAGCAGTAGCAGGCAGTAAGTGCTTGTCTATTTTGTATAATTTAATTGATTTGTTTTGAAACAGAGTGCCAAGGAAATGACTAATGTCCAAGCACTGGGGTCTGTCGTACTGGCTACATTACACTCAATCATCCTCATTTTGAATTAGATTTGCAGCAAAAAGCAGGCGTCTGCATTTGTTTGTCTCCCAATCAGTCGTGTTGTCAGGCTCTCAGTGGATATCCGTGGTAACACGAAGGTCTGGTAGTGTTGTTTGTACGGATCACAAACAACACTACCAGAAAAGTTGGAGTAGAAACCTTAGAAAAACATGTACACTGCAAATACCGCACGTTTGTATTGTATACGATTGTAAGGACTGGGTAGGCAGAGGTTGTGTTCCAAAGTAACCTTGGATGGCGCTGTCTTCTTTCCAATACACCTCTCTTAGCAGAGGATAGAGTGAATTGCGCTTGACTGTACACACTACTGCGAGACACAGGACATATCACTGTATTCTATGTCATTGTAAGGATTGGGCACTGGGGCAGGCAGTCAACCTTGGATGTCACTTTCTCTTTCTTTCAAGTATTTCTTCTCTCCATATCTCTCCTCTCAGCGAAGGGTAGAGCAGGGTAAGATGAGTATATGGATGTATACAGTATGTGTAAGGGTAGAGCAGGGTAAGATGAGTATATGGATGTATACAGTATGTGTAAGGGTAGAGCAGGGTAAGATGAGTATATGGATGTATACAGTATGTGTAAGGGTAGAACAGGGTAAGATGAGTATATGGATGTATACAGTATGTGTAAGGGTAGAGCAGGGTAAGATGAGTATATGGATGTATACAGTATGTGTAAGGGTTGAGCAGGGTAAGATGAGTATATGGATGTATACAGTATGTGTAAGGGTTGAGCAGGCAGGAGTTGACACAACCTTGGATTGCACTTTGTCCTTTCTTGATCTCTCCTTATGTCGATCTCTCCTCGTTGTACAGGGCAGAGTGAATAGCAGCTGCATGTATACGTAACAGTGGAGAATGTATATATATATGATATTGTGTTGAGGACGTATTGCCTTGAGCATCACACACTCGATTTAGAGTCAATGAGGAAGAATTCGGAGAAATATGTCTCACATTTTCCCACAGGCTACAGTTCATTAGAGACAGACTGAAAGCTAATTACATTAAGACTATTTATTGCCTAATGTGTGTGTGTGTTTCAGTGTGTGTGTGTGTGTCATCATGACATGGATCCACATGCCATCAGTACAGCCAGCTCCCTAGGATAAATGAGTGGCAGGCAGCCTAGCGGTTAACAGCATTGGGCCAGTAACTGAAAAGTTGCTGGTTCAAATCCCTGAGCCGACTTGGTGAACAATCTGTCAATGTGCCCTTGAGCAAGTCACTTAACCCTAGTTGCTCTGGATAAGAGCGTCTGCAACTACCGCTATGCTGTCCATGGTGCTGAAATGTGTGACCACCAAAATCCTTCATGAGTTATTGATAGTATCATCTATCTATATGGTCTGTTTTCAATGTGTGGCCATCCAATCAAGGATAAAATAATGTTTACTCATCACTGTCTCTGGCAGTTGCCTACAACTGAAAATCTCATTCTGACAGCCTAGATTGTCAACTGTCATTGGATGTCTGTCTAGTAAGATGGATTGTCATTTGATGTCTGTCTAGTAAGATGGATCATCACTGGACAGTGCCAGCTAGGGTCAAAGTTCAAGGGTCATCCAGGTTAGGGTTCATACTGGACGGTTTGGTCACAAGACAGTCATATCAGATAGCCTTGAATAGTGGTATTATAAACACATGGGCTAACTTCTCACTTTCTCTTTGATATAAACTTGAGGCAGACAAGAGAGGAAGCTCAAGTCATATTAGTGTCAGGTCAGTATCATCCTTAACACCTTTATGAGCAGACTAGGAGTCGAAAGAGTAACCCAAAACCTAATAAAATCTATGTCTGCTCATAAAAATACTGTCTGTCTGGATGGTCCGGAGACGTTTTCTGTGTGTGTGCTCACGCGCTTGTGTGTGTGTGTGTGATCGCCCATAAAAGTGCACGAGAGACAGAGGCTGTGTGTGTGTGTCATCTTGCCAAGTCTATATTAACTAATGCCACTGTTTATGTGCCTGGGAGCGTATCTAATGGACAGATCAAAACAGACAGCTTATTATCTTAGCAACTACTTCATAACCCTGACCACAGACCAGGTGTTACGGTTTCATTTCCAACAGGAAGTTACTCTACTCTATTAGGAGAGATTAGCAACGGTGGAAATATGGTCTTTGTCATCTTCATTGTAGTCGCAAAATATTATGATCATTGACCTTATCATCAGGGAATCAAGTCTCTAGGCCTGGGTTGCGGTTTAGCAATTAGTGACGAAAATTAGCGGTAGAATTTGATTGCTTAATCATCATGACGAGAATGTCAATCACCGTTGGCTTCATTCTGAAAGTCAGCATCATTTCATTTCATTGCCAATTAATTCATTTGCACTATAATACTGAGCACATTCAAAGGTGAGCACCAAGAATACATCCATTATCTAGTGACTCTTCAGTCTCTTTGGATGACTTACTTAGTCTGAGAATTTATTTTTATGGTCCTTGTAACCTAAAGGTTGTGACCTCATGACCTCTGATCCACCCGTTGAGGTCCTCTGCCTCACATGCCTTTACACAGTCAGACGCCCAGTCATGTACTGTATGTCTCCTAGAATTCCTCAAATAGCACCCCCTACTGTGTTGGTTTATTCCAGAGAAGATGGGGATTCTAAATGTACTCAGCACATTCCAATAGACATACATGGGGGTGGGACGTCATCGGGTTAAGACGCGCCATCCTATAGCATTCTATGGAGATCACACAGCCGTATTCAACATGGGAGAGATGCTCTGAGGCAGTTGCCTTGACAATTTAGTTAAATTGCTTGTTGTCAAAATGGTAAAGTTAGCTCAGTTGAACAACAAGTAAGAACGTGGTATCGAATCCGTCAGAAACACATGGATGCATACACGTACACACACGTACACACACATGTACACACACACACACACTTTATGTTCTTCTAACCTCGTGGGGACCTAAAATGTATTTCCATTCAAAATCCTATTTACCTAACCCCTAACCCCACCCCCCCACACACACACACACACAGAGATAAGTGACAGTGACACTGCCAAGCCTGTCTACTGTCGTCTACGCATACGAGTGTATAAGAGGCATTTCATAAACCACTGACAATTAGAGTGTGTGTGTGCTGTTGAATAGTGACAGTGAAAGACTAAGTGTATGTGTGTGTGTCAGTAGGAGCTATGGTAGCTCTCCGTTGGTAAAGGGTAAGGACTCTGACAGTAAGCCTGGCCGGGAAATGACTGTCTGTGTCAGTGAGGAGGACTGTAAACGGTAGACAGACAACACTACTACCACCACTACTGGAGTAAAGAGTAAAGACGACAGAGCAATTTCCATGATGCAGTCTGCTCTTTAAAGGTCCGGGCCAGGAGGCACTCTGGTACATCTCAAATCTCAAGAGTGTGTGTGTGTGTCGGGCGGGGTGGGGTGGGGGGGGTGAACGTGTGTGTGCGTGTGAATGTGTGTGTGTGTGTCGGGCGGGGGGGGGGGGGGGTGAACGTGTGTGTGCGTGTGAATGTGTGTGTGTGTGTCGGGCGGGGGGGGGGGGGGGGTGAACGTGTGTGTGCGTGTGAATGTGTGTGTGTGTGTGTGCGCGCGTGTCTGTGAGGTTGGCAACCAGCAGGGAGAAAATATTGTATCTCCTCACTCCCATTACATTGATACAAGACGTCCTTCTCTTCAGAAACCCCTTGAGAGAGAGAGGTTGAGTGAACGCAATTAGCTAGCTACAGTAGGCTAGCGTAGTGTAGCACTGGTTACTGTGATAGCACCACTGGGCTACCATTTAATGCTAATTAGCCATCCTAACTTTAGCGGGTAGCGCTAAGTGACTGTGTTTTGCAGACACAGAGCTCATGCTGAGCTAGCGTTTCACAGCATGGACATAATAAGGCTAAACATAACACATTCAAAGAGAGAAAGAGAGAGAGAGAGAGGGAGAGGGATACAGAGATTAGGGAGAGAGAGACAGAGAGATAGGGAGAGAGACAGAGAGAAAGAGGGAGAGAGGGAGAGAGACAGAGAGATACAGAGAGAGAGAGAGAGAGAGAGAGAGCAAGAGTGTGTGTGTGTGTGCGCGCGCGCATGCATATCATAGTGTGTACAGTATACCATAATCGTCCTCACTAAAGCCAACGCTCTCTCCCATCCCCTGCTGACATCTTTAAAAGGCCTGGAACAGATGAGTGTGCTGACAGATAACAGCGGTCCCCCTGCCGCCTGCCAAGCTTTTCCCTCCCTTTCTCCCTTACATCTCCTCCTCTTCTTTTCCCCGTGTGAAGGGAGACGGATGGTCTAATAGCTGCTGTGCAGAACCAGCGTTTTTTTTTACTGCCGGCTCCTGTGTGAGTTCAGCATCATCCCTTGTTAATATACTGAGACAAAGGCAATCTATAGGATTTTCATGAGGCGTGTTTTTTGTTGTTGGCGTAATGCCGACCTGCACTGTTAGAAGCTGTAAGGACACACACATCTTCAGGGGAAGCAATGTTTTCTCACAACACCTTTCAGCACTAGAACGCGCAGGATGAAGATGCAACAACAAATCACAAGGTCTCAATGGCGTAAAGATTTCCAGGGGGTGCGCTTCTGTACACGACACCATAATGCACTGTTACAAGCTGTATACATGAATCGAAGAGGGTCAATGGCGTGAGGATTTCACAAGGCACGTTTTTTTGTACACAACATCTCTCTGCAGCGTTACAGGCCAGACCGATGAGCCAAAAGGACCGAATCCGATCGGTGCGTTCATTGAGGTTGTGAAGTAGCGGTATGTACTGTATGTCAGTCGAACATCTGCTGAGGGACCTTAATAGGAATGCACATTTTCAAATGCTAATTTTGCGGCCGAATAACCGACCTCATCAAACCGGTCAAGAAACAGAAAAAAATGATCTAAACAGTAAAATGAGGTGACCAACAGAAAATACTATACATACATACAAGGAAGGACATTTTTTCATTAAGCGCTTAATGGAAACATGCAACAATAGCAAGCTTATTGTCTTACAGTCAAAAGGCTATAGCCTGTTATTGACCATGCAACTCCTGTAATGAAGCAGCTAATGTCATTTCCCAAAATGCAATTGGCGGGGAAACACAGTTCTGAACAGTGCTCCTAACGCGAGTGGCTCCATTTGACAGAGATGAAATCTCAATTAGAAACTTAGAAAAAGGGGGAATCTAATAGCAACTACTATGATGGGTAGCTAATATGACTAAGATTGGGACTTTGGCTTCTGGACAACGAAAGAAAGTGATATGAAACAGGAGAGAAATGCTGGTTAATGGCATGAGGAAGTCTTTATAAAATAATTGCCTCCATGTTTCTATAGATGAATTTTGGCTACTTTGAAGCAAGGTAAAACATGCCTCATTATTTGAAGTGACGTAAAACGTTCAAGTTTCGAACAATTATACTGCCTCAAGTTCACATTGCAAAATGCTTGGGGACTCGCTTGTAATGAATACTCAGGGAGAAAAAGGTGTAGATTCACGCACAGAACACGGCAGATGTTTATTACGCCTTCGCAGAAGGCAGGAATCGTGGTCGTAGGCAATGGTCAAACACAGGTAGGCAGTCAAAACAAACAATACCTCACAACCATACAAACAGAAAGAACTGCATTAAATAGGGAGCTGATGAGACCAGGTGAGAAACAAACACAGGTGAAATCAATGAACAAAAATGAAAGACAGGGCTACGTTCCAGAACACAAAGAAACAGGGCTACGTTCCAGAACACAAAGAAACAGGGCTACGTTCCAGAACACAAAGAAACAGGGCTACGTTCCAGAACACAAAGAAACAGGGCTACGTTCCAGAACACAAAGAAACAGGGCTACGTTCCAGAACACAAAGAAACAGGGCTACGTTCCAGAACACAAAGAAAGAGGGCTACGTTCCAGAACACAAAGAAACAGGGCTATGTTCCAGAACACAAAGAAACAGGGCTACGTTCCAGAACACAAAGAAACAGGGCTACGTTCCAGAACACAAAGAAACAGGGCTACGTTCCAGAACACAAAGAAACAGGGCTACGTTCCAGAACACAAAGAAACAGGGCTACGTTCCAGAACACAAAGAAACAGGGCTACGTTCCAGAACACAAAGAAACAGGGCTACGTTCCAGAACACAAAGAAACAGGGCTACGTTCCAGAACACAAAGAAACAGGGCTACGTTCCAGAACACAAAGAAAAAGAACACAAGGTTGACTAAGAAAAGAAAAGCAGAACCTTACAGCGCTGATAGCCTGCCTTCTGTTGACTATAGCCTATGCACTCGAATGGGCGGAGTGCTTTAAAATCGAGTTGATATTGAGAAATAAAAATAGTAGCTCCTTTTAATCGTGGCCATCGAAACAGTTTTTAACATGCGATTGCATTTAGAATCATTAGCTGTTGCGCAATGACTGGATAAACAAAAGCACATTTCACTCCAGTGCCAGCTTTTTGAGGAGCTTCTCTGTCGCTGTCTGACAGGTGATAGGCTATTCCTCTCCTCAAACGAAGCTCTGTATGCTGTGCATGTGATGAATACGATGCATGACGAGTAACGAAAATGCACACTCGCCAATAAAAATCCACTATGCTAATAAACCTATAGACGAAAAGCATGAAAAAAATGTGTTTTCAGCAGCTAACCGATGAACGGTTTACCGTTAACATCCCTAGACCTTAATGATCCTTGTCAATTTCTGCTCTCCATAGGCAGTGTACAAACTGAGAAGGCTGGTAGAACTGCTTCTGGACTACTGTAAACTTCGGTAAAAAATATTATCACGCTCATGTCTCGTGTTTGTCTGTCTCCTCTTTCTCTCTCTCTCTTTCTCTCTCTCTCTCGTGCTCTCTCTCTCGCGCTCTCTCTCTTGCGCTCTCTCTGTGTGTGTGTCTCTCTCTCTCTCTCTCTGTGTGTTTCTCTCTCTCTCTCTCGATCTCTTTCATCAGCTTTTAGTGAGTCTATCTGGTCTCGAAGAGTCACGTTTTCAAAGCACTGCACATTCCCCTGCCATCGGACGTCACCACACCCCAAGTTAACTCAGTTAATGAACTTCATTAAAGCCTATTGTATTTTCCTGGGCCACTGGATATAAAAAGGGTTTACTTTTTACTGTTTGACAACGGCATTAAATTAAACACTGCATTTGTCCCTTTAAAGACTAGCTCTGCTAGACAGCAGTCGCATGAGATAATAAAGCAACATGCACCGTAGCAAAGTTAAATTAACCCCAGTTGAATTGAACACTTACGCTAAAACACTTTTGTCTAGATTGTCCAATTGTTATTATCCATGTGTACTTTTCCCACAGTATTTTTCCTCCATTCCATTTTGTGTTTGATTTATGAGGTCACCTGTTGCTGGCCACAAAGAGTGCAGCCAGCGACAGATAAACGCACGCATCGACCGAGCATGTACACACACCCTACTCACCCATGATAGCTGTGAAGCCTACAGTATAGTACACCCACTCACACTGAGGGCCAATAGGCCAACCAGCTCATACCTGTGGAGTAGTGCATCTCTGGTAATTGAGTTTGAAACAAGGTGTTAATTGGTGCATTCTACCAGACGCACATTGTGCCCTTCCCGCGATCAACTGAGACCAGGTCCTGCTGCTTCTACCTACGATCAAATCAGCTCTAGACCTACAGACCCATGCATCACTCCTCAATTGCTTCTTCTCCAATACACCTGAATCTGAAAGTCCAGTGAATACAATTCAATTGAATTTACATGATAGATAAGACCTAATATGGGTGTTATTAGCTGCTACAGACTGAGTCACAATAGATTCAACAAATGAGGGCGTTTTGGCCATCAATTGTAACTGAGGTCAGGACCAAACTTGTGTCTATTTGAAGTGACTAGATAACGCCAACGTATCTGAGTGTCATTTTCTTTTGTCTATTTCGATGTAACTGTACCTCTTTTTTTGAAAACTGGCTTCTCGCCTCTAGCTTGCTTTTGCGTTGTATAACTCAATTCTCCCCCCCCTCTTGCCCCAATTCCCACTGGGACAAAAATGATAATTAACAAAATAGCAGATGGACTCAGTGCGTCACGCTTCGTCTAATGATATTTTTCACTGACATGTACGCGCACACATGCACACACATGCATCACACACACACACACACACACACACACACACACACACAGGAGATGGCCAAACAGCTGGGGTGAGACAAAAATACAATAAAAAATACAAGCGAAACGGAGAACCGGCAATAGATGTAGCTACTGGCATGTCTCCTTTCACAGTTCTTAATAAAACAGAGAGACTCTTAATGGCTGATTTCCCAGAGCCAGATCAAACCTAATACTCCTGCTTTCAATTGAGATGCTCTTCTATTGAGCATATATTTTAGTCCTGGAGTAGGCTGAATCTGGGTTCAGGAAACCAGCCCTAAGCAGACAACAGTAGAGTTGTAGGCTGAATCTGGGTTCAGGAAACCAGCCCTAAGCAGACAACAGTAGAGTTGTAGGCTGAATCTGGGTTCAGGAAACCAGCCCTAAGCAGACAACGGTAGAGTTGTAGGCTGAATCTGGGTTCAGGAAACCAGTCCTAAGCAGACAACAGAGTTGTAGGCTGAATCTGGGTTCAGGAAACCAGCCCTAAGCAGACAAAAGTAGAGTTGTAGGCTGAATCTGGGTTCAGGAAACCAGCCCTAAGCAGACAACGGTAGAGTTGTATGCTGAATCTGGGTTCAGGAAACCAGCCCTAAGCAGACAACGGTAGAGTTGTAGGCTGAATCTGGGTTCAGGAAACCAGCCCTAAGCAGACAACATTAGAGTTGTAGGCTGAATCTGGGTTCAGGAAACCAGCCCTAAGCCGACAACATTAGAGTTGTAGGCTGAATCTGGGTTCAGGAAACCAGCCCTAAGCAGACAACATTAGAGTTGTAGGCTGAATCTGGGTTCAGGAAACCAGCCCTAAGCAGACAACATTAGAGTTGTAGGCTAATATCTTAGGTTGTATCGTATTTCTATGCGATCCTCATTTCAAGACATCCAGAGAGGCATTATCCAATGCCAAACTGCATGTGTAATGGAAAGTTTAGGGACTTTAACGACCCTCTCTTTAAAAGCACACAACAGAGAGATGCTGCAGAGGCAAAGTGACAAAATACGTAAAAGTGAATCCCTCCATTTTGCCATGCTCGCCCGCCCTCGCATTTCAATGGCGACATCTAAAGAGCACGAATCAAAACGCCATCAACCAAAACCTAAACAATAAGAATATGTAATGGAAAGCCAAGGGGGACTTCAATGCTTTAACGATGTTCTATTTATAAGTGTGGCAGTCTGATATTTAGGCCTCCCACAGTTTATGGACCTCAGCTGGGTTGTCATTGGAGTGTTGTTCACTACAGTTAGGGTCCTTGGCAAGTGACTATTTTTCCTACTCTATTTCTCTCTCTATTTCTCTCTATCCTATCTACTTTTGGGCTCCCGAGTGGCGCAGCGGTCTGCATCTCAGTGCTAGAGGCGTCACTACAGACCCTGGTTCGATTCCAGGCTTTATCACAACCGGCCGGGATTGGGAGTCCCATAGGGTGGCGCACAATTGGCCCAGAGTCGTCCGGGTTAGGGTTTGGCAGAGGTAGGCTGTCATTGTAAATAAGAATTAGTTTTTAACTGACTTGCCCAGTTAAATAAAGGTTAAAAATCCCTCTCTCTTTCACTCTCTCTCTGTCTTTCTTTCCCCCTTTCTCTCTCAGGGCTCTATTGAATCAGATCTGCTTTAGCAGAAATCCGCATAATGGTTGTTTTCATGGTGTTGGCGGTGGAACTGCGTTAGAGGGATCAAATCCACAAGTGGCTCCCAGCATTATACCTAAAGCGGACATTGCCATTGGCTGCACAGAGTCAAGCGGACATTGCCATTGGCTGCACAGAGTCGCATTAACAGAAATCCCAGCTCTTTCTCTCTCCCTCTCTCTTTCCCCCCTTCTCTCTGTCTCTCTCCCTTTCTCTCTCCCTCCACTCACTCCACAGCAGGTGTGTGAAGGGTCTCACTCGACAAGCTGACGTGCCCCAACCCCCGCCACAACTTTTAAAGAGCGCCATTAAAACCGACAAAGTAACCAACAAAATTGGCTTGTTCAATGTTGACACTCACTTTTCCACAGAAAGACACTTGAACATCTGGGTACTAATTGAAACAGGGCCAACGTCAAGCTAGGAGGACTGGAGACTCCAAGACTAGAGGAGCTCCATCTGGTGACTGAGCCACTCCAAATGTCACTTTATGGGTACATCCTACACTGGAAAAAGGTAAAAGCAGTGCACTATGTAGGGAAGAGGGCGCCATTTGGGACTCAGGTATCATCTCCCTACATGGTAAAACTTGGGGGATCACTCATACTGTGACCTGGCTTAGCAACAGTAATGCTTCAGTTGTAAATGGTGTGAGGAAACAAGTTGTGTTCAATGCAATAATGGACATTTCCAATCCCCTCAGATACACTATGTGTATGTACACAATGACTTGTTCACCTCAGAACACTCTCTGGCCAGATTCAAGGCCAGTCACAACCTGGGACACACAATCTGGTGTCACATTAGCAATACAGACAGATGTGCCGATGTAAAAGTCTGTCTTCCCTTCAGACAGACGATTCATCCTCACTACCTCAATTTAGCCTAATCTTCTTACCCAAGCCCAATCATCCCCAGAAGTGGCGCACTGTGGGAGACTGGCCTCGTATGAGACTGTATGAGGCCAGCAGTCAAAGATTGATCTGTGCCATTTGGAGGTTTATTGATTGCTCTGGCCTGACTTGAAAAGCCTCCACAGTGTCCTCTCTCCGTATCAGTAGTTCCCTCCCTCCCTCCCTCACCTGAACCCCCTGCTATCTAATAACAGCCATTAGCGCCCCAACAGAGCAAATTAAGTCTCCTTGGACTTCGAGGGAGACAATGCTCTTCGAAGTTCAGTTCAGCGTCCCAATTTCCAACGACCACCTCATCGATCACCACTGTTTATCCTCATCCCCGACCTCGTCTCTCAGTGACAGATCAATAAAGCAGCCCTCCAGCCAGCCAGCACCCCAGCCAACCACCCAAATCCCCCTCAATCTCTCACTAGGCAAACGTGTATTAATGATAGCGGGGGAGGTTGATAATGAGGTGGCCAGACACCTATTCTCAGCTGTGTAATGAAAGGACTGGCGTTGGAGAGAATTTGGGGAGGGGAGGGACAGACTGTCACTGACATTGTTTAACTCTGAGGAGATAGCCCTACGAGAGAAATATGTGGAAAGAATGTGTTTTTGGTTGAAAAGATGTCGTTTTGGTTGAAAAGACATTGAAAAGACGTATTTTCAATGTCTTGTGCTCACTGGGAAGGAACCAATAGGCCATATCTCTCTACTACTGTGGTAGAAGGATCTTTCTTTTTCTAATCAAATGCAATCAAAACAGCCTATGTAACAGTCATTTTAAGTCAAAGGCTGAAAGAGGTACAGAGTTTGATATCAATTACATTGGGCGGAGAATCAAGCCGGCTTTAAATTCACAGAGGAATTGAGTTACAGTTAGATCAGGCAGAACTAAAAAAAGACTGTAGAGACAAATTGACATTCAAACTTCAAACGTCAGAACTTTAAAAAAAATATTTTTAAAACTTTTTCAGGAAATCCACCAGCTCTCGTCGATATTACTGGACTATAAAATTGTAACTCTCGCTTTACCACAGAAAGCCTGAAAAAGACAAAGCCGGCCAGTAAAACGCTGAAGGGGACATTTATCCCCTCTGATATCTATGCAGGCAATCCCCCTGTCACCCCAAAATAGCTAAGGACCCCATTCATCAAGACTATGGAGTGGGTTGGTCGCTGAGCGGACGGTTAGACGGTTAGATGGCGAGAATCTATCTCTAGCCCGACGACTCACCCAGGCTAAATTTGGAAGATAATGACAGAACATGAAGGATGGAGGTTGTCTGAGTATTATATTAAGAGGGTTGGAGCTGCTTAGCTATGCCCTGGGTCGTATTAATCAACGGAGAGGGGACAACGGATGTCGCAATTGAGGAGAGATGGCTTCTCTATCAAAAAGTGTTCACCGGGGTTATTTGGAGCGGGAAAGGTTGTTTCTTTGGTAACACTTGATTTGGATAGTCCATCTGTAGATGCTCTACAAACTATTTACAGACTATCAGTAACATTTCAACTGCATGTCTGTTGACTTTCAACAGGAAAGTGTCTGTTGTCCATCAGCCTGCATTTCGACATTATAGCTGTAGCCTGTCAGTAGCATTTCAATCTTTGATGGACAGCTTGTGATGGATAGTGGGAGGGTTATGGAGTAAGATACGTGTGGTTGGTATTACTTATGCACACTCACGTGCATGTAAGTACATATGCATGTACGGAAGCCCAAGCCCATTCACACATGCACACAGGCACACACACGAACGCACGCACATACACACACGTGTAAAACATAGAATTTTGATGACCTAAGGCATCTATTCATCTGTAACTGTTTTAGACAACAACAATTGCTACAGGTCACAGGAAACCGCTGGTCTCAGCGCAAATGCATCTTTGTCAACACATCAGAACGCCACATATGACCCAGAGCCAGCACACAGTTAGTCTCAATGTATATAGACATAGAAGTACACAGACAGCATATTTGAAAACACACTCGATTTTTGGCTGGTTGTATCATATATATTTTTTAAATGTAGTCATTTAGCAGACGCTCTTATCCAACAGTATTGAATATATAAATTTGTCATACTTTTTCTTACTGGTCCCCCATGGGAATTGAACCCCTAACCCTGGTGTTGCAAGCGCCATGGGGCTACTAACTGAGCTGCATGGCTCCACCTCCATCTCTAAAGCTGTACACAAACCATACAGTCCAAGATGTGGTGTGTTTCTATTGGCTGCCTGTTATTAATATGTATGCTGACAGACACTATGGTGTGTCCTAGAGGGGGAGGTCATGTTTGTATGTATAGTATGTAGTTAGTGTGAGACAAAGCAAGATTTCAGGACAGAGACCAAACAAGGTCGGAATCCCAAATGGCAACCTATTCTCTACAAAGTGCACTACTTTTGTAGTAGGGTGCCATTTGAGATGTAATCAAAACACTCCAAGGTCCTTTAGAGAAGGCAGCAAGGCGATTTCCTCCTCGGAATATCTCAAAAGATATCCATCCACCCGGCTTACAGACTAACAGACATTACCAAAAGACGAAAAGCCTGGAGCAAGGCCAGAGATGACAGAGAACGTTATGGAAATACAGGGAGGGAGAGACGGGAGTGATGCCTATCGGAAAAATGAGAGGGAGAGAGAAGGGGAAAGAGAGTAATTACTGTACTTGGTTAACAAGTCAGAAAGAAAGCGAAAGAGAGGGAGAGGGAGAGAGAGAAAGAGAGAGAGAGAGAGAGAGAGAGAGAGAGAGAGAGAAATCCAGAAAATAGCCGTTAAATTCTACAACCACCTAAAAAGAAGCGATTCCCAAACCTTCCATAACAAAGACATCAGATACAGAGAGATGATCCTGGAGAAGAGTCCCGTAAATAAGCTGGTTCTGGGGCTCTGATCACAAACACAAACAGACCCCACAGAACCCCAGGACAGCAACACAATTAGACCCAACCAAATCATGAGAAAACAAAAAGATAATTACTTGACACATTGGGAAGAATTAACAAAAAACTGAGCAACCTAGAATGATATTTCGCCCTAAACAGAGAATACACAGCGGCCGAATACCTGACCACTGTGACTGACCAAAACTTAAGGAAAGCTTTGACTATGTACAGACTCAGTGAGCATAGTCTTGCTATTGAGAAAGGCTGCAGCAGGCCGACCTGGCTCTCAAGAGAAGACAGGCTATGTGCACACTGCCCACAAAATGAGGTGGAAACTAGGGATGCACAATATATCGGTGAACATATTGGAATCGGACGATATTAGCTGAAAATGCCAACATCGGTATTGGCCCGATGTATAGTTTAACGCCGATGTGAAAAAAACTATGTCAAAGCTGTCATGCATACCTATATAATGTAGGTACATGACATAACGACGCCACATAAAATTTTGCAGTACACGTGCAACACAGCATTCCTAACCTAGCCCACAATGTCTGCTGTGTGGATCGAGCAGTCAACAAGTCAAGTAGCCATTTGAAATAGTAAAAACATTTCAGCGAGACAACTCAAAGGCGAAATCTGTTAACGCCAAGATAATGGAATTCATTGCCCTTGACAATCAACCATTCTCTGTCGTGGGTGACGTTGGCTTCCGTGACTGGTCGAGCACCGGTACACACTAAAGTTACCAAGAGTGCTATTGTTCAGATGTTGCCCTACCGGAGTAACACAGTAATAGTGTCACTGCTATTAGCTTCATGACATACCATGGAACGCCGTTTGGGTCTTTGCGTGTCAAAAAAGATACACATCAAATAACACTATTTGACAATAACACTATTTGACGCGTTAAATAAGCTTTTAATTTGACACATCAAATAACACAGTTCTATTATAGAATGTTGTGTGTTCTGAATTTACACTTGCAAGCCAAGCACCACCACTACTATCAGTAGCATTTTCAAAGCTGTACAAAGAAGTCTGCAAACAGCAAACACCGGCCACGAACGATGTGTTTATAATACCGCGTTGGTAATAAAGCATTATTTGTTCATCTGCAACTTCTGGGGTAGCTAGCTAGCTTTAGTTTGGTACCTAGCTAGCACCAATACAACCAGTCTGAAAACAATGACCAGTAGAAACTGCAGTCCGTTTCACTATTCTTAGCAATGATTTAGGAATCCTTGTGAGTAAGTATTAGTTAGGTAGCCAATTGTTGTTCACCTATTGAAATTGAACTTCAGTTCATGAAAATAAATAGCTAGCCAGCTACTTAACCCTGTTGCCTAAAGCTATTGTTACAAGTAGCCAGCTAGCTTCATCAGCATCGACCTGACCGGGTTATGTGTTGTGAAGCTAGCCACAATAAGGATTAGGCACAATAGTGACATTTGCGGTTTGCCTTCAAAATAAAAATACCTCTTTGAAAGTGATGCAGAAGGTTACAATTCATGCCATATTTAGACGAGATAGTGTTAAACAAGGCTGGAATATGAAGCAATGAAATGGGGTATCAGTCTACTCAATACCCAATATATTTTTTCGCAACGTCCTCCTCTGAGTTATCAGACTCCAAAACATCCACGCTGTATTGTTTTTCCTCTGGAATAGTGTTCAATACACATAGGTTGACAATAAATGTGGCTCAATTCACAGTTGTTTCAGTGTCCCGCAATAAGAGCTACGAGCTAATGTTCTCTGGGTGTCACTGAGTAGACTGATACCACATGTCATTGTTTCACAATCCATAGGTAAGGCTATACAGTGAAATAAGTATGCCCCCAATGCAATTCTAAAGTATAATACGTCCAGTGTGATTTCAACAGATTTTTGTCAAATGAACAAATTATTGTGTTTTGTTGATTTTATATAACATTCCAACCTCGTTTAGCATGATCTATTAATTTATGGCATAATGCGACTATTTGTATTCATTTACGTCACTGTCAATGACATATTTTTATTTTGAAGGCTAACTGCAAAGTCCACTATTGTGGCTAATCCTTATTGTGGCTAGCTTCACAAATGGGTCTGAGCACCATTAATCAAATATGAACTGTCTTATAAATTAGGGTTATTTTAGATGATGACACCAAGCTATAAAGTTAGCTAGCTAACGATAGCTACTGAAACAGATTATGTTGTTTTGCTATGTTTTTGGGAAGAACATTGTTTGCATCCATGAGAGGGCTAGCTTTTTTTTATGACCACGACTGTAGGTGCGCGAGACAACTTTACCATCATCATAGCATACGTCTCGATGAATCGTTGTGACATATGAAATACGAGTGATAGTGTAATCAATGTGTAATAACTATGTAAAAAATGAATGAACGCGTTAAATTATTATTATCATATTCAGGTCCTGATTGGTCAACAAGCTTATTTGACACGTCAAACAGTGTATATTTTTTGACATGCAAAGTCCCAAACGGCGTTCCATAGAAATCCTGGTTGAGAATGGAACGACTGAACAAATGAACAACGAAACAGCACAGCAAGTAAGTGAAAGAAATCTGTTTTGATTATGTTTTACTGGTAATGGGGACATAAGTAAATGCCAACAAAATAACGTTTTGGTCAGTGTGGTGTGTGTGTTTAACCTTTATTTATCTAGGCAAGTCAGTTAAGAACAAATTCTTATTTACATTGACGGCCTACCCCGGCCAAACCCAGATGACACTGGGCCAATTGTGCGCCTCCCTATGGAACTCCCAATCACGGCCAGATGTGATACAGCCTGGATTCGAAACAGGGACTGTAGTGATGCCTTTTGCACTGAGATGCAGTGCCTTAGACCGCTGCGACCATGTGTGTGTTAACTATTTAACTGTACTAGAATGCTTAAAAAGCCGCTAAAATGTTAAATATCGGTTATCGGTGTCGGTATCAGGTTTTTTGGCAAGGAAAATATCGGATATTGGTATCGGCCCAAAATGACATATCGGTGCGTCACTAGTGGAAACTGAGCTGCACTTCCTAACCTCCTGCCAAATGTATGACCATATTAGAGACAAATATTTCTCTCAGACTACACAGATCCACAAAGAATTCAAAAACAAACCCAATTTTGATAAACTCCCATATCTACTGGGTGAAATACCACAGTGTACCATCACAGCCGCAAGATTTATGACCTGTTGCCACAAGAAAAGGGCAACCAGTGAAGAACAAACACCATTGTAAATGCAACCCATATTTATGTTTATTATGTTTATAATTAGCCTTCCCTGTGGCTCAGTTGGTAGAGCATGGTGTTTGCAACGCCAGGGTTGTGGGTTCGATTCCCACGGGGGACCAGTATGAAGAAAAAAAAAAGTATGAAATGTATGAATTCACTACTGTCAGTCGCTCTGGATAAGAGCGTCTGCTAAATGACTAAAATGTAATGTTAATTTATTTTCCCTTTCGTACTTTAACTATTTGCACATGACATGTGACTTCCCTGTAACTCAGTTGGTAGAGCATGGTGTTTGCAACACCAGGGTTGTGTGTTCGATTCCCACGGGGGGCCAGCACAGAATTTTTTTTTTACGAAATTGTATGAAATGTATACATTCACTATTGTAAGTCGCTCTGGATAAGAGCGTCTGCTAAATTACTAAATTGTGAAATGTCTTTATTCTTTTGTGAGTGTAACGTTTACTGTTAATTTTTATTGTTTATTATCTACTTCAATTGCTTTGGCAATGTTAACATATGTTTTCCATGACAATAAAGCCCTTAAACACACACACACACACACACACACACACACACATGGTGTGAAGTCCATTAGTACCATTCTTCCTCTTCTCCTCCACCTTCTTCTTTAACTACGGATAAGTTCATAACTGACTGTCTACAGCAGTATAATGTCCTCTATTCCTTAGATACAAAACCAAAAACATCTGCTCTCAAAGAGTAGTTCAAAGAGCTTCCTTCATTTGACAGATATTTTTTATGCTTTCATCTGCATCAGGGGATAATATTTCATTTACTCTAATCATTATTTATCTTGGTTAGTCTCATTAAGCTCAAATCCATTTTTCAAGAGAGATCTGAATCATACACAACACAAACGTTTCAGTATTGACCTATTTCAGTTTGTACAGTACCGTAGACACATCCACTGCTTTAGAGTATAACAAAGTAGGATCTTGAATAATGATGTGAAGAGGTGACACAGATATACTATTAACCAGACTCCCCCGTCCTTGTGAATAATAACGAGTTAGGATGAATGAACTCCGGACGCTATGACTAAGGGCCGTCAGACCAGGAAGTCAAGATTTCATTAAGAGGTGTCCATGTCTAATGACACAGCGTTAAGACAAAGCATTAATATTCATTCGGTGTTAACCTGATGCAACAAAGATAACACATCAGTAACGATTGTTAGAGGCTATAGGAAACCAGTGGTGGGATCTAATATGACAGGTAATGGGGCTACAATCAGTGTAATGAGGAGTGTGTCACTGCCTCTTTTTAGAAACGTCTTTGTCTTTTCAGCTTCGACTGCTGTCTCTATAACAACTAGAACCTCTACAACCATGGGCACTTGATCTGTGTTCCAAATGGCACCATATTCTTTATGTCGTGCACTGCCCATAGGGCTCTGGTTAAAAGTAGTGCACTCTAGGGAATAGGATACCATTTGGTAGGCACACTTGGTCAACGGCACTACCCAAGCCATAGGCTATTTTCTCTGCCCCCGCACGACAAGAGGCACTGGTGCATCAAGTCTGACACCAACAGTCTCTTGAACAGCTTCTGTCCCCAAGCAATACGACTGATAAATAGCTAACAAAATAGCTACACGGACCGAGTTTACCTTGTATCTTTATTTAGCTTTTATTTCAGTATTCGCAAGGTCTCTATGCACACTAACAGGGCCCTACAAACTCACACACACTGTCACTCCAACACACACACACACAAACACTCACTCCATAATTTTCTCACTCACACATAATATGTACATGCATTTATACTGATTCCACACACCTGTACACCCACTCACATGCAAGCTGCTGGTACTCTTATATCATGTTGCCTAGTCCCCTAACCCCTATACTAACTTTTTAGATATTTCCTGTATATAGTATGCTTACTTACTTACTTTATTGTGTATTTCATATATTTCATATTCTTATGTCTCGTGTGTTTTTTTCTAGTAATACAGTGTTATTGATTATTGCATTGTTGGGTTTTGAGTTTGCAAGAAAGCCATTTCAATGTACTTGTGCATGTGACATTAAAACTTGAAACTATTACAATTGTTCTCATTAATTTAAACACTATTTAACTTTGGCTATTACTGACTGTTAGCATACCAACGGTTAGCTATTACTGACTGTTAGCATACCAACGGTTAGCTATTACTGACTGTTAGCATGCCAACTGTTGGCTATTACTGACTGTTAGCATACCAACTATTAGCTATTACTGACTGTTAGCATACCAACTATTAGCTATTACTGACTGTTAGCATACCAACTGTTGGCTATTACTGACTGTTAGCATACCAACTGTTGGCTATTACTGACTGTTAGCATACAAACGGTTAGCTATTACTGACTGTTAGCATACTAAAGCTTTTGGTGTACTGTATTGTGATCGGACTGTTAGCATACTAACTGTTAGCTATTACTGACTGTTAGCATACCAACGGTTAGCTATTACTGACTGTTAGCATACCAACGGTTAGCTATTACTGACTGTTAGCATACTAAAGCTTTTGGTGTACTGTATTGTGATCGGACTGTTAGCATACTAACTGTTAGCTATTACTGACTGTTAGCATACCAACTGATGTCTCTCTTTTCTCTTTGCCCTCATGTGTGCCACCACTTTCTCACCCTCTCTGCAGATGTTCCATCTGTTTGTTGATACTCCATGGGTAAACTCATTCACCATAACAGAACACACACACACAAATGCACGCTAGCACACACACACACACACACACACACACCACACTCCCCTCTGTCTTGCTACTCCTGTGAACAGCCGACACGCTCTCTCTAATTATGAGGGGAGCGAGAAGTACAAATCAGCACATTTTCACTCGCAATTGGTGGAAATTGAATTTTTATATTGACATGTGGGAGATAATAAAAAGCCATCACAATACACCAAACCCTCAAAGCATCTACTGTACAAATGTTCTTTCATTACTTCATAATATTGTGAAGGGAACTAATAAACTTCGCCCTTTTCATCCTCCCATGCACTCGTGCACGTACGTGCACACACACACACACACACACACACACACACACACACACACACACACACACACACACACACACACACACACACACACACACACAATTCATTCTCTCCCATTACATGTTTTTTCCTGTTCAAAAGGAGGAGAATTATACCATGGATCTCAATTTTGCAACCTCAACCTCAACTGCAGCAAGCTTTAATATCAAACTGCCGGTTTTTATTATTAAGTAAGAAATAATGAAAAACACATTCCTGTTTATCCCTGGCTATGTTACATCATATGTCTGACTCCTGGATAGACAATATATTGCCACGGGAAAAAATGCTACAAAATACTGAGAAATGCATGAGTGGGGCCCAACTAAAAGTCATACAAGGATAACCAAAAGTTAGAAGATGGCCGTGGGCTGTAAGTACGGGAGCTATAGGTAAAGGTTATTTACCACCCTTGAGTAACTGCCAAACATACTTCTAGCCTCCTGGCAAGTAGTTTCATCCTATTGTCTCAACGCCATTGGCTACATCAACAAGACGCTAATGTTCTCAGGGCTTCATTTAATGCTGCGTCAAAGAGACTTAGCGTGACAATCCAGTTGAATGAGGAGTATGTAGACTGAACGCTAGACGGATGGGAAACTAACTCCTGCTTGACAGTAGGGTATTGATCTCAAAGATTCTCAGAGTTTCTGACAGTGCCCTCCTGACAACACATGATGACAGACCCATGAAAACAGACACACCTGGTTGTTACTTCTAACTCATGGGATAACATGTGCAGTTGGGTTCTATGGAAATTGCACAATTGTGGTGTGTGTGTGTGTGTGTGCGTGTGCGTATGTTTGTGATTGTATTAGTTTGAGTGAGATTGCTGCTGTCTCTCTGGCAACCAGATGCAACAATACTAAAGTTGTTAAGTTCCCTGTTCAATGCTGTAAGAAGTGAATGGTTGAGAGCAGAGAGGTTTGAGAGGCCCCCACGGACGGTGTCTGTCTGCTAAATGGATTTGAGATTTCACAAGGTAGATCGTCTTTGAACGGTGAGAGTAATTCAGGTTGACGCAGAGTGTCTCTGTAAGAGAGTTCTCAAGTTGCTGTGTGTAATTTGAGAAAGCATTACCGGTGTCACTCACACAAGCACACAGACAATCATACAACACACCCACTTTATTTTCCTATTTTCGTTCCAAATTGTTGCTAATTCAAGGATGTCTATTCATTCAGCTACAGGATGTATGATTACAAGATTAAAGGGGGAAACATTGACGGGAGTTTCTGATGATTCACAGTACAGAAAATGCCCTATTCTTTAAAAGAGACACATTTGGGAAAACGTTTTAATTAAGAAACTATAGAACACCTTTGGGTTTTTGTGCATCAGAAAAAAGGACAAAAAAACTGTGGTTAGCAGTGCACAGTAAATATTTTCCATTTAGCAAATTCATATTTATTTTCTTAATAACCCCATTTTTCTAAATGGAGGGCATTATGGGTCAAGGAGATAAAACGCTCATAAATATGGGAGCTGTTTTGTTACAGTTACGATAACAACTCCTCTCTCTAAATTATACCAGGGATTAAGCTGCGGCTATGAGAGACAGCCAAAGACAGCCAAATGGAAAGATGATATCAATCTAAGACGCTAAATCTATTCATTTGGTCTGCGTCCCAAATGGCACCCTATTCCTTCTGTAGTGCATTACTGTTGACTAGGGCCCATAGGGCTAAGGTCAAAAGTAGTGCACTGGCCTATAAGGAATAGAATTCCATTTGGGACTGACCCTAGAAAGCAGTTGGAACTCATGAAAAGTCTTTCTGGTTTAAAGAAGGGGGGATGAGGAGGAGAGGGGGAAAGAGGGATGAGTGGAGTTATTTTCCATCCATTAGTGGACCATTGCATGAGAGATAGATGATATAAACATAATTTACTTTCCACATCTTCACTTAATTAAGAAATCACATCATAATCGAGGAAGGCACCGGCCGTGACTTCTCACTCACTGACTCTTCTAGCACAGAGGTGAAATCGAATCAGGTAGAAAACATATTTTACTCTGCCATTTTTTATTAAATACCCTCAAGCCGGTCTATTGAATTCTGTGACAGTGAAGGATTTCAAGTTTTGTGTGTGTCCATTACTCTTTAACAGACTGAGGAGAAATATCAGGCCAAAAGAGCAAAACAAAAACTCTTGGACCTACTGTATTAACAAAGCTGTACGACAATGTCATTTTTTCTCATGTAGTCACTTCTCACTGCATACCATTGTCCTATTGAATTTTGACATTGAAAGATTTTGAGATATGGTGCGTGAGAAGGATTTCTACATGAATTCCAATGGAACATTGGAACACTTTCCGTCAAGACTACTCTCTCTCCACGGCTACTGCGACTGGCATTACCTTGAGTCCTACTTGAAGGCAAATGCAGAAACGCATCAATATGCCAACATGAAAATCAATTATTCAGGTTATATTTTAAATCGAAATACAGGACTTTTAACTGATCAAGGTGGAATAAAAATCTGTTCAAAAGACGAAAACAGGACATGCAAAGAACCACGGTCTTCTGACAACAACCTCCACATACTGTATCAGATGGCTCATTTGCATGTATAACATTTCCTCAAATCCAGCCCAGTTTTCTTAGGATCATTCAAACTGGATGGAACAAGGAATCGTCTGCTACTCTGATTCATATCACAAGTAACAGATGGATTGGGTTTATTAAAGTGGGCTCAGTTTGACCGACAGGGAGTCATTTGGGCATTCCTCCACCTGTCACAAACTGAGCGATTGGGCTGCTGCGGTGGAACGGCACAAATTTCCCGGAATTACCTGGAATATTCCCATTTAGGTGCTATTTCAAATCAAATCAAATGGGTCGCACGCGCCGAATACAACAGGTGTAGACCTTACCGTGAAATGCTTACTTACAAGCCCTTAACCAACAATGCAGTTCAAGTAATAGAGTTAAGAAACTATTTACTAAATAAACTAAAGTAAAAAATAAAATAGAAAATAACACAAGAAAATTACATAACAATAACAAGGCTATATACAGGGGGTACCGATACCAAGTCAATGAGCGGGGGTACAGGTTAGTCAAGGTAATATGTACATGTAGGTATGGGTAAAGTGACTATGCATAGATAATATACAGCGAGTAGCAGCAGTGTAAAAACAAAGGGGGGAATAGTCCGGGTGGCCATTTGATTAATTGTTACGTAGTCTTATGGCTTGGGGGTAGAAGCTGCTAAGGAGCCTTTTGGACCTAGACTTGGCACCCCGGTACCACTTGCCATGCGGTAGCAGAGAGAACAGTCTATGACTTGGGTGACTGGAGTCTTTGACAATTTTTTGGGCCTTCCTCTGACACAGCCTTGTATATAGGTCCTGGATGGCAGGAAGCTTGGTCCCAGTGATGTACTGGGCCGCATGCATTACCCTCTGTAGCGCCTTACGGTCACATGCCGAGCAGTTGCCATACCAAGCAGGGATGCAACCGGTCAGGATGCACTCGATGGTGCAGCTGTAGAGCTTTTTGAGGATCTGAGGACCCATGCCTAATCTTTTCAGTCTCTTGAGGGGGAAAAGGTGTTGTCGTGCACTTCTTCACGACTGTCTTGTGTTTGGACCTTGATAGTTTGTTGGTGATGTGGACACCAAGGAACTTGAAACTCTCGACCCGCTCCACTATAGCCCCGTCGATGTTAATGGGGACCTGTTCGGCCCTCCTTTTCCTATAGTGCACGATCATCTCCTTTGTCTTGCTCACGTTGAGGGAGAGGTTGTTGTCATGGCACCACACTGCTAGGTCTCTGACCTCCTCCCTATAGGCTGTCTCATCGTTGTCAGTGATCAGGCCTACCACTGTTGTGTCGTCAGCAAACTTAATGATGGTGTTGGTCGTGCTTGGCCACACAGTTGTGGGTTCTTTCCCCATGCAAAGGAGGTGAAATTCGGGAGACAAAGAATCTGATGTTCTTAACAGGTACTATGAATATGGAAGGATCAGGACCACTTTGCCAGTTGAGAGCTGATCAAGCAAAGCCTGGTGAAATAAGACCCAATTCATCCCAAAAAGTGTGTGGTATTCTATACGTTGCTCTAAGTCACTTTGTGCTGCGATGTCACAGCTGGCCTCGCAGGTAAATCCCTACTTCAATCTTCTTCCTGCAATTCAAGTCCCTGAACTGATTTGCTTATTCATGATCCGTTTTCATTTAGCATATGCTCATGTTCACAGCTGGTCCCTTAGTCACCTAGCTGTGGCTAATTGAAGAGCTTGGTCAGGTAAAGGTACTGCCACTTCCAGGCGCCATGAGGTGAATTTATGCCAGCAACAACTGGTCTAGGGCCAGATTTATTTTTAAATCAACACTTAGGTTTGGAATTTGCAAAATAATAATCTGACTCTGTTTCTAAGCACCCTTGGAGTTGGTAGAGTGAGGGATCAACAACCAAGACATGAAGAGTCATCGGAAAACAGGAGTCTCAACGAAAACAGGAGCATCTCCTTGGATACAGACAGTCAGCGGCCATCTTTGAAATGACTCAACAAAACATCTCAACAGCCCCATCCATCGATGGCCTAACATGCGTGACTGGTATCAACCCAATGATGACTAGTGCTAATACTGAAACAGACACTGTATATCACAACAATAGTTTGAATAGTCTAGGAGGGCAGTATCGCAAACAGTGTGAAAGACAAAAGCCAGAGCATTTCACCCGTCGATGAAAATACGAATACTGGACTTGTCATCAAGTCCAGGGACAATGTCAGAGGTATAATAATGCTAAATAGACATTTTATGAGTGCATTAGTGACTCGGCCAATATTGCCCCTGGCAAATATCAAGCGACTGGCTTATATTTCAATGTGATTCATTGTAATGGGGTTTCATGTCTATATCAACCAGCCATCAATTGTAATAGAGTCGCCATGAATAAATGAGTAACAAACACGCACACACACACACACACACACACACACACAGGTTTGCAAGATCTGAAAAGTCATCGGAGCAAATAGAAAAGCTCTGTGCCCGCAGTATTTAATGCGACAAACACAGAGATAATAGTATCTCAACTAACGTGTTTGGTCTTCTTAATGTAGTGTGTGTGTGTGTGTGTGTTTAAGTGTGTGTGACTGAAAAAAACTCTTTGCTAATGGCAAACACTATTAACCCCTCTCCATTCCTTCAGCTCCCTCCCATCCTCATGTTATCTTCCCCCAGCTGTGTTTCAAACGCTGAGTCACACAACAGTGAAGGTTTTTGATTGGTCTGAACAATGCTAATTATAGTTAATTACTCTAGGCAATTGACCGCTGTCCCCTGCCAAGCACATGGACAGAGAGTGTTGACCCGACCTGCCGAATGTGCTGCTGTGGGGAGGGAGGAGAGGGGGAGAGATGGGGTGAGGGAGAAGAATAAAGAATGCTGACCCATCGAGTGTGCTTACACTGCTGTGGGGGATAGGGGGAGAGAATGAAGGGAAATGAAAAGAGAGTAGGGAAGAGAGGAGAGACAGGTGAAGGAGTGAGAGAGGGAGTGTTGGAGAGGGAGAGAGGAGGTGAGGGGGAATAAATGGGAGGAGAGAAGGAGGAGATGGGGAAAGGAGGTAAAGCGTGAGAGGGACAGAGGAGGAGAGGAGTGAGGGGAGAGCAGAGGATGAGAGAGGATGGGAGGGTGAGGGGTGAGTTGTAGAACATGGGGGACAGTGTGGCGAAAGGATTTTGTTTTGAGTCCTTCTGTAAATTAGACTGTCATACAGGAAGGGAGAGGGGCGGAGGAGAGGGGCGGATGGCCACGGCTTCTATCCCCATCCACCCCAAAAAAATCCTGGGACAGGACAGAGTACTTCATTGTGCACTCTGGTCCACCTCTAAGCACTTGTGGCCTCTTCTGCTCAGTCAGACTCGCTCTCCTCATCTAAAAACACAACATTTCCCCAAAACTTAGAAGACTAATCTAGTGTTTGGGTTGAAGAGAAAAACAAATACATACGGACCAAAAACAGTTATTGGGTGCCCTGAAGGTGAGTTCACAGTGTCTAGCTTAAACACTTGCCTTTGATCTTTTAGGTTTTGTCACATCGCCACCAGGTGAGAGGGGTTATCCGTGACCTTTGACCTCGGGCTATGTGGCAGGTGTCTGCGCCCCTGTAGTACATCTGTGCTCTCTTGGCTCCCTCCCTCTCTCTCTCACTCTCTTTCCCGCTAGGCTTGTGAAACCAGGCCCTAATACTCTCCAGTCTGCTACAGTACCACCGGGAGAGAGAGAGAGAGAGAGAACGAGAGAGAGAGAGAGAAAGAGAGAGCAAGAGAGAGCGAGAAAGAGAGAATGAGAGAGAACAAGAGAGAGAGACCAAGAGAGAGAGAATGAGATCGAGAGAGAGAGAGAAAGAACGACAGAGAGAAAGAGTTCGCATCTGGAAGCCATCGCCTCAAAATCTCATTATCAAATTACCAGACTGGATACACAGTGCTGCTGCTGTAGGGCTGAGCCTCTCTCTAGTCTACTATGCTCCATTAGCTACACCCCAGTGTTGTGTTGACGAGTTCCTGTTTTCCTTTCTACAACACCTCGTGAGCTTGTTGCATTAGTAAAGAAGCC
This sequence comes from Salmo trutta, assembly GCF_901001165.1. Taxonomy (NCBI): domain Eukaryota; kingdom Metazoa; phylum Chordata; class Actinopteri; order Salmoniformes; family Salmonidae; genus Salmo; species Salmo trutta. Next base: position 70,625,222 of record NC_042970.1, read on the forward strand.
AATGCCTAGCAATAACTCTGTGAATGGTAACCTTGGAGGATATAGCACTGGGAAGCTATCTTGCACATTCAGTATACACCTCCCTTGTGTGTCCATCAGGTCTTTACTGTGGTCGGCTCCAGCACGTTCTCTGTTTTATTAGGCCTTTGTGGTTTTCACAAATCTATCAAGGTGGGATTTTTCTGGAGTGTGAAACAACACGCTCGGTGGCTGTGGGAATCTGTCAGCGTGGTAAAGAAACAAACCGCTCTGTCAGTATAAGTGCCAGGAGCGCTGTTACTCCACAATGCTCTTTTCTTATTTAGCACGTCACTTGTCAATTTTTAACGGGGGCACTCTGACGGTAAACAAACAGAAGTGTTGACAGCACCGAGCGCTTGGGTTTACCCGTTGTTACCCGTCGTCGTTCAGCCGCGGGGTTTACGTTTGACAGCTCGCACTCCAACATGTAACCATAAGCTAAGGAAAACCAGGATAGCGGCACTTGACTGTACTGCTACAGAGGAGAGGCAGATAAGTGAGACTACTAGGCAACAACTGGTTGAATCAAAGTTGTTTCCACATCATTTCAACCCCAAAAATGTGAATCAACATGGAAAACTGATTGGATTTGCAAAAAGTCATCAAAGCCAGGGCATTTTTTTTTTTTTACCTAAATCCAATGACATTGTGACATTTTTTGTTGATTTCACGTTGAATTCACCTTGACAATTCAACCAAATGTAAATAAAAACAACAGTAGACGATGAAGTGACATCTGTGCTCAGTGGAAGCCTTATTCTCTTATAGGCCTTTTTTGATTGAGTCAAGTTTACACAGATAATTCAGTTATGTAACAGTGCTTTTGGAATATTTGGTTCAATATTCAAGTAAACTCTTGTAATTATTGGTACTAATACTTCTTTTTGTCTTTTTAGGGAAGTTTTTATTTATTTATTCATTTAGTTTAAAAAAAATGTATGGCTCTCTTTCTATCTCTTTCCCTCTTTAGCCAACCTATTTTGGAGACTCCTCATTGGGCCATATTATTATATGATCTGATCATACATGACCGAGTTATGACCCAGTCCTGTGTACACTACTATAGTGTCTGTGGATAGTGTCTGTGGATCTACTGTCAACATGGATGTCTATGACCAGAAGCTGTGGTGGAATGTCTAGGGATCCCTTTTGTTGTGATGCTCACTGGGGGTTAATGTCCCTTGGATCCCCCCCCCAAAAGTCCCTCTGTGGTGAGCGGTCTGAATAGAATAGAGGGGTGGATGGGAGGATGTCAAAAGTCCCTCTGTGGTGAGCGGTCTGAATAGAGGTCTGGGTGGGAGGATGCCAAAAGTCCCTCTGTGGTGCATCCACATCTGCTACAGTGACTGTCACTTTGTGCTTGTCTCTCTTCTTCAGTATTCCATTCATTCTCGTTCTCTCCCTCCCAGGCAAAAGTGTAGGAGGGTCAAGGGGTACAGTAACAAGAAACACAAGAACATTAACTCTGATGGAATACCGCTATCAAATCTTAAAATCCCACCAGTCACAGCGAGCAAAGTATTCAATAAAAAGTCAATGGGGAGAGGTGTGAAAGGGAGACCAAAACAAAGAAAAACAGATAGAAGATGATGTGAAATCACTCGTCTAAATCCCAGTACCAACACGGTAGAAGGACTTAATTCAGCCTCCGGCTCTGCGCGACAAAGACATCTGTTCCTAATTTCCATCCACTCACTTGACAGAAGGATGCCCTCCTCTCCTTCTCAGTTCATATAATACACCCCCCTTTCTTCATCCTTTCATTCATTTCCTTCTGTTTGTTTTTCTCTTTATTGTGTGTTTTTGTGTCCGTCTGAGTGTGTGTGTGTGTGTGTCTGTGTCCCCTCCCTACCCGCTATTGAACTCTCTCTGTATGCGTGTGCATGCCTGTGTGTCTGTGTGTCCATGCAGATACTGTAGGTGGCTGTGTCCTCTCTCTGTCGGTGTGTGTGTTCTCTGGCCCACAGCCAAGCCAGGCAGGTAATCCCTACACAGCAGTGACAGCAGGTAATCAGATAGGGGCTTCAGTTAAAGGTCTTACCTCTCGATCCTCTCCCTCTGTGTTCACTGTCAATCCCTATATCACCTCGACTTCATTACTAGTGGCCTCAAACGCCAGGTCAGGACATGTGTCGCAACAGCAGCTAGACGCCAGGTCAGAGGTCAGCAGATCACATGAGAGGACGTAGGCGGATAACAATGTTTCTCCTATACTGTCTACAGTATGTTTTGGCGTAAGGTAGTGACTGATTGAGTAATTGTGACTGACTAGGACAGTGATTGAGTGGCTCTACACCTACTAGAGATTGGGTTTACTTTATACACTGAGTGTACAAAACATTAAGGACACCTTCCTAACATTGAGTTACAACCGCTGCGTCCTCAGAACGGCCTCAATTCGTCGGGGCGTGGACTCTACAAGGTGTCGAAAGCGTTCCACAGGGGATGCTAGCCCATGTTGGCTACAATGCTTCCCACAGTTGTGTCAAGTTGGCTGGATGTCCTGTGGGTGGTGGACCATTCTTGAGACACACGGGAAACTGTTGATTCACCTAGTCAGTCTATGTCATGGAAAGAGCAGGTGTTCTTAATGTTTTGTACACTCAGTGTACATCTAGCTTATACACCATCATAGATGTACTGTAAGAGGACTTTGGTGATGGTGAGTTTGACTGGATAGTTTATTTAGCAAGATGACTGACTGGTATGTTGTAAGAAAGACTGAATAAGTCAGTGTTAGAATATGAGAGTTCATTATGTATGGAGGAGCAGGCTGCCCTATAAATGACCATCGCTTCGTTGACGTTTCCTGATAAAGAAAACAGAGAGATAAAGAACGTTGAAAAAGCCTGATAAAGTTGGATCTTGTACAGTGCAGAAAACAGAGAATTGTACAGACTGTTTACTGGACGCAAGTGCACTTTAGGAAGAGACACAAAGGGAATTGAAACTGTGTGAAGAGTGATTCTGCACATTTGTTTGTGCTCTAAGTAGAAGTAAATGTCACGCACACACAAATTGTCCCTTTGGACAGCGTTGCCAAGGGTGACAGATTGTGCCCTTTGAAACCAAAGACATTAAATAATGCAGCGCTAGCTAAAACCAACTGCGGGTTCCGTTTACGCAAAGTGACACAAAAGTTATATTCTCTGAGCCCGATGGGAAAGAGTGTTGGAGGGTGAGCAGTGGGAACAACTTTGAATCTTTTATGACCTGCTTTGTCTCACCAGTTATAGTGTAGTTGTATAAGAGACAAGTTTGTTAACATAAGGGGAAAAGCTTTCGCTCGCAAGTGACCTGTGTTGACAGGAGGAGACTGGGGAAAAACTCAAGTGTGTGTCCGTATGGCCATACATGGATAATGTTGTGTAGCTAAGGTCTCAACCCAACCAACACCTGTCAATGGTCGTTCTCTACGTAATGTTCATCTTTGAGAAATGCTAGCGTTCATACAACAGAATCCTTTCAACAACACCTTGCATTGAGAGTGGCGTATTCAAGTCAGTGTCTATGGGTATAGGCCAACTCCATACTACTGTCTGTAGTGTAGTAGTCACAATGTGGCAAGCTCAGCAGACACACAGGTCATAGTAATGGCTTTGGAGAAACCAATCCTCTGACATTTTCCATTAATACATTTCCTGGAATTGGAACGGAGAAGGGAAAAGAAATGAAACAGAAATACATTATACGTCTCTAAAATGTTTCTTTTATTTGATTCTTTTGAAATGGTTGGCAGTGCGAGGGTTTAGCCATTATGTTTGTCTGTCTACGACCATTCCACAAAATGTTTGTGCTTTTCAAATGGAGAATATAAAAAAGGGATTTGCTGACTGTGCTGTGCCCTTTAGAAGAAGTGGTTAGGAATGAAAGCTTTTTGCTAGATGGATGGAAAGGTTGTCTTATTCTGCGTATTACACACCCCCCCCCCTTATTCTGCGTATTACACACCCCCCCCCATAATCTCCACAGAAGTAGTTTCATATTTCTTCATCGCCACAAACATACTCACTTCAATTTACCACAATATATTTATAATAATGTGTTGTCTTCTGCAATCATCTCGAATAATGCAATAATGTATTGCTTTGTGTGGGTTTAATTTGGGGGTAATTACTAATGAAATGATACACTATGCTGCTCCGATGCCTTTGTAGGTGATGATGAAAGGCTCAGTCTTCAAGGTATTGGCAATATCGGTCATTTGTAATTCCATTAGAAACGGCGAAGACATCCCTTACAATCATCTTCTAACCAACAAATGAATGGGAGTGATTAAAAAGCAACATGGAACCAGTACTGTCAACACAGAGTGGATAAGCAGATAGCCAAGAAATACAAAAATATTGGCTGTGTTCCAATGTCCATACTAGCAAACCAATTAGAATACATGAACAGTATGTTACTTCATTCTAAGTGGTATGCTGCTAGTGTTGATATTGGAACAGAGCCATTGACAGAACAGACTCGCAGTGTGCACAATACGCAGATAACCCGTATACATTGTATTCATTCTTCTTCTTCTTCCGGTCCAGTAAACCCCCCTAGTGTCCATCCCTCCCCATCCGCACTCCTCCTCTTTCCACACTCCTCTTCTCCTGCTTGTGCAGTATCCTAATTAGCTCGCATGCTACTGGATAAAGCCAGTTAATCACCTTGTTCATTAGCTAATTCATCACCCACCCACACAACAACGCCTCCCAGTAACATTATTCCCTGGCAAATGGCATCCTCTTCACCCCTGAACTCATGATCACACCACTCAGTCTGTTACTGCTCTTCATAGTCAATGGAAGCAGTGCCAGAAGGATGCTGCTTCTGTAATTGTAGGGGGCGTGCCTTGTTAAATGAATGTGCGATGCAGAGTCTATGACACCATTCAAACGCATGTACATACGCACACACACGCGCACGCAGGCATGTACGCAGGCAGGCACCCACGTACACAGACACGCGCACGCAGGCATGTACGCAGGCAGGCACCCACGTACACAGACACTCGCACGCAGGCATGTACGCAGGCAGGCACCCACGTACACAGACACGCGCACGCAGGCATGTACGCAGGCAGGCACCCACGTACACAGACACGCGCACGCAGGCATGTACGCAGGCAGGCACCCACGTACACAGACACATGCGCACGCAGGCATGTACGCAGGCAGGCACCCACGTACACAGACACACGCACGCAGGCATGTACGCAGGCAGGCACCCACGTACACAGACACATGCACGCAGGCATGTACGCAGGCAGGCACCCACGTACACAGACACACGCACGCAGGCATGTACGCAGGCAGGCACCCACGTACACAGACACACGCACACAAACAGATAGCTTGGACATTGTCCTGCAGCAATATTCTATAAGCAGTCATTACACAACATTCACTTTACAGTGCATATGTTCAAACTAAGTTCATTCGTGTCATTTGACTGAGAGGCGTAGCTACATCATCACAGCCTTGGCCTAGGGGATAGGCTAGCGAGTTGTCATTGTCCGTTAATACACAGGCGCTAGTAACACACTAATGCACCTCATTGTGAATTCCACCATTGCTGCCAATTTCTCTCTCTCCAGCCACGTTTCCGTCCCCTCCCCTTCCCGACTCATGTGGATTTGTGGTATGTGATGTGAGCTTTCCCCCTGCGCTAACCCGTGGCTAATTAGGATTAGCATATCTGCCCCAACCAAAACAACAGCGCAATATGAGAGCGCGGGAGCCAGTACCCTTTATATTCACCCAGTCCCTCCATAATCCCTCTGTCTCTGACTAGACAGCTCCTTAGATCTCCACGGAAAGGAGTCCATTATAAACCGAGTAGCTCCGGCACCTACTGCAAATCAGGCTATAGCCACTTGCACTAGCTGTGTCGCTAACATGGGGGCTAGCGCTTAGCGTAGCAGCGGCGGCTAGCAGGCGGCTAATTGGGGCACCAGTGTTTGAACTGGACGATTAGCCTCCCTCGGTGGCGCCACATCCCAGGAGCTTAAAGGGAGAATAGTAGAAACAGCAGGCTAAAGGCTGTGCTGTACGGGATATGCAATAAATGGTAGGCTAACACACACATGCAGGCACACATGCACGCACACACACACACACACACACACACACACACACACACACACACGACAAGCAACCAAGGATAAAGAACAGACTTATGAAAGCTGACAGTTGGTAGCCATATTTCTCTCTCTGAATGCTGAATCATGTGGTCTCGCTGAGTGAGGTGATATAAAGAGATAAATGTGTCATACTGAAACACATAACAAACTGTTACTTGAGGTGCCCTCAACCAGACTACAGGAATGACTCTTTGAGACGTGGAAGACTATAGAGAGTAGTGTGACAGAAAACCATATTATGACAGAGAGGCCTGTGACAGGACATAACATAACAGTCACATGGGAACTGTGTAACAGGACGTTAACTTGTTGGGGCTAGGGGGCAGTATTTACACGGCCGGATAAAAAACGTACCCGATTTAATCTGGTTACTAATCCTACCCAGTAACTAGAATATGCATATACTTATTATATATGGATAGAAAACACCCTAAAGTTTCTAAAACTGTTTGAATGGTGTCTGTGAGTATAACAGAACTCCTATGGCAGGCAAAAACCTGAGAAGGTTTCATGCAGGAAGTACCCTGTCTGACAAGGTGTTGTTGTTCTTGCTTCTGTTTATTGAAGAGTCAGGATCTTAGCTGTAACGTGACAATTCCTACGGCTCCAATAGGCTCTCAGAGCCCGGGAAAAACATGAACGATGACGAGGCAGCCTCAGGCTGAAACACATTATCGCCTTTTCCAAGTGGCCCATCAGAGAACAATGGAATTAGGCGCATGCCCGATTCGACCCCGTGCAGTATTTTCCTTCGGCTGTTTAGCTAATTGCAGATTCCAGGTCGGAATATTATTGCTTTTTTACGAGAATAATGGCATAAAAATTGATTTTAAACAGCGATTGACATGTTTCGAAGTACTGTAATTGAATATTTAGAAATCTTTTGTCACGAAATGCGCCATGCGCACGACCGTGATTTACCATTCTGATAGTGTCTAGAACGCACGAACAAAACGTCGCTGATGGAACATAACGATGGATTATTTGGGACCAAACCTACATTTGTTATTGAAGTAGAAGTCCTGGGAGTGCATTCTGACGAAGAACAGGAAAGGTAAGACCATTTTTCTTATAGGAAATGTGATTTTGGTGAAGGCTAAACTGGGTGGGTGTCTAAATAGCTAGCCCGTGATGGCTGGGCTATGTACTTAGAATATTGCAAAATGTGCTTCATCCGAAAAGCTATTTTAAAATCGGACATATCGAGTGCATAGAGGAGTAATGTATCTATAATTCTTAAAATAATTGTTATGCTTTTTGTGAACGTTTATCGTGAGTAATTTAGTAAATTGTTAGTAAATTCCCCGGAAGTTTGCGGGGGGTATGCTTTTTCTGAACGTCACATGCTAATGTAAAAAGCTGTTTTTTGATATAAATATGAACTTGATTGAACAGACATGCATGTATTGTATAACATAATGTCCTAGGTGTGTCATCTGATGAAGATCATCAAAGGTTAGTGCTGCATTTAGCTGTGGTTTGGGTTTATGTGACATTATATGCTAGCTTGAAAAATGGGTGTCTGATTATTTCTGGCTGGGTACTCTGCTGACATAATCTAATGTTTTGCTTTCGTTGTAAAGACTTTTTGAAATCGGACAGTGTGGTTAGATTAACGAGAGTCTTGTCTTTAAATAGCTGTAAAATAGTCATATGTTTGAGAAATTGAAGTAATAGCAATTCAAACGTTTTGAAAATCGCGCCACAGGATTCAACTGGCTGTTACGTAGGTGGGACGAATTCGTCCCGCCGGTCCCATAGAGGTTAAACTGCACCAAGACAGCGTAAACGAGAGCTGCGGTCTGTTAGGGAAGCACAGTGATGTTATTTTATAGAGACAGACAGACTGCACTGGCTTTTACGTCATTAGGGATAATTTAGTATCACCACAGGCGATAGAGCAGAGAGAGTGAACCATCTAGAGGTTGGAACGATACAAGTTCAGGAGGTGTGGGACACTCAAGAGATGCAATGTACTGAATGTGTGGACGTTTTCGAATGAATCCATATCGGGTGCGTGCGTGTGTTCGTGGGTGTGTGTGCGTGTGCGTGGGTGCGTGCGTGTGTATGTGTATGTTCGTGGGTGTGTGTGCGTGTGCGTGCGTATGTGTATGTTCGTGGGTGTGTGTGCGTGTGCGTGCGTGTGTGTGTTCGTGGGTGTGTGTGTGTGTGTGCATGCGCACGTGTGTGTGTTCGTGGGTGTGTGTGTGTTCGTGGGTGTGTGTGTGTGCGTGCGCGTGCGCACGTGTGTGTGTTCGTGGGTGTGTGTGTGTGTGTGTGTGTGCGTGGGTGTGTGTGTGTGTGCGTGCGTGCGCACGTGTGTGTGTTCGTGTGTGTGCGTGTGCGTGTGTGCGTGTGTGTGTGCATCTCACTAGGCTATTGAGCTTGCTTATCAGTCCTTGAACACTATTGTTTGCCTATTCAACAAATAAAACTGTTATTATTCCTTGTATTTGGTTGAATCTTAATTAATTCCGCATGTCACTTTGAGTTCAGGCTTTAAGAAAACAATGTTTTGCTCTAGTGATGACAGGCGATGGAACTGTCAAGAGCAAGATGAGACGACGACAGCAAGACAACCTGTATCAAACTAACTGGGGGAGTTGTACAACATGTATTGTTCTGCCTCAAGGCCTTGACAGCGTGGAGAGTCTTCATCCATTTCTGCATCAGCTCATGTTACCCTGTTCGTTCACTCGAGCGCTCGCACACACACACGCACACGCACACACGAACACACACTTTCAATGAGTGTTGCCCCCCCACCCCCTGAAGGACCTAGATAGTATTCATGGTGCTCTGGTCTTGCTCTATTGATACTCTATGGGAGATGTGTTATGTCAAAGGACATAAGCACATCATACAAGGCAAGCGAGCTCCTGGAGCTTTAGACGGACTGAGAGAGAGTGCAGTGTAGCATCATACTGCAGTGGCCATCAACCACTGACGAGACAGGGAGGCTTCATTAGAGCGGCAAAGCGCAATGGAACCCACTCCCACCCACTGAGGCTCAGCGTGTGCTTACGTCATCGTGTGAGTTGACCTAGTCCAACAGGATGCTCATTGACGCTATGAAAATCTCTGGCTCTGAAATCCACTATCCTGTTGCTATCGCTGAAGACGGACAGGGGCATGTTGAAAATGTACGACCAGGCCAAAGCAGTATGTCTATCGAAACCTATATAAGGAGTCAGTGGATTATCTTGCCATCCAGAGGTGAGACAGGTTTAAAACCATGGACGATCAGAGCTTGGTAAACTGTATATAGAAGCCTAGACATGGAGTTGACACAGATTATGGGAAGAAGGAGCCGAGGAAATTAGGCTTATTTCCCCCTGGGGCTGGTCCAGGCCGGTCATCGTCACTCTGCGGCGGCGCTCCAGCCAGGGCCCAAAAACGAGGCCCATTAGTTGGTCCTAATGGTAGCAGGGTTGGCCTGCATCCTGCCAGTTGTCCCCCAAGGGTGCGTGCCAGGACCGCTGTCCGTTGCTATAGTTAGTATCTCATACCATGACCCTGATGTCCACTAGCACTGTCTGTTCCTCCAGTTACAACTGTCCCGCAGGGAGGAATGCCAGCACCTCTGTCCGTTTGTTCCTCCGGTTACCCTTACGACACGACCCCGGTGTCCCTCGGCATGGAGGCCCTAGCCTGGACCCGAGGCTGCTTTCACTCCCCTCTCATTCTGTAGGGTCCATATTTGACACGACTATGAACATTGATACAAATCCCAGACCAGACAGTGGCCTACACGCCAAACAAAAAGGCATAAATCCGACAGAAGTGACACGTTGCGAAACGGTAAATCATGAGAAAGCTGCACAGAGGCTACTGTATGGAAGAGAACATAGTGTAAAGCCCACATATCAAACAAAAAAGGTACAAACCAGAAAGAAGCTACTGGAAAGAAACTACACTACAAAGAGACTAACGCCATACATATACTACGGTTTGAAGAGGTAACATTACTGTTTTTTGAGCCAGTTTTCTACAGCAGGAAAATAATCCTGCAGCAACAGGAAATGTGACTTATGATATAGATTATAATTAATGGTCATTTCTGTACGGGTTGATCTATTTTTTCGTCAGGAAAAAATAAGTCTGAAATTTCTAAGTGGAAATTATAAACTTCAGAAGCCTTTTTAAACCTCAAGCTTTAAATTCACTGGGACAGTTTGATCTGTACAAACCCAAGGTGCAGACCAGAAAATGGAAAGAAGTGAATCACCAAAGAGAATACACTTTAAACAGGAACTAAACATAAACCAGGGGCTACTGTATAGAGGCGTTCTACATTAGGCTAGCCAGCAGCTAGTGGTCACTAAGGGAGACGTAATGCCTACAAACAAAGGTACACATCAGACAGAAGCTACTGGAAAGAATCTATCCACCAGAGAGAAGACAAAGGTCACATTGAGGCTACTGTATGGCCAGCCAGCAGCCAGGGCCCAGTGAGGGAGACAAACTGAGATTCAGTATGTGTTTCCAGCCAGTGGCAGTTCAAAAGTGAACGGGTGCTAGCTGACTGCAGAGAGTTGAGAGCGCACAGTGTGCAGCAGACATCGAGAGAGAGGCTGGAAGTTTGACAATTTCCGTCCCCGCCGTCCCAGCGTGAGTATGTGCCAGCAGGAGGGGCGGTTTCTGTTTCCCACTGGGGAGAAGTTATGGCGTGATTTGGGTGTCATTCAAAACCACTCCGGTTGGCGGGAAATGTGTGGGCAAGTGTGTGTGTGTGTGTGTGTGAGCGTGAGAGAGAGAGAGGAAGAGAGAGAGAGAGGAAGAGAGAGAGAGAGGAAGAGAGCGAGAGCGAGAGCGAGAGCGAGAGAGAGAGAGAGAGAGAGAGAGAGAGAGAGAGAGAGAGAGCGAGAGAGAGAGAGCGCGAGAGAGAGAGAGAGAGAGAGAGAGAGAGGAAGAGAGAGAGGAAGAGATAGAGAGAGAGAGAGAAAGAGATAGAGAGAGATACACACAGAGAGAGAACAGAAGAGAGAGAAGAGAGAG